>NC_064239.1:13723647-14028592 GCF_023101765.2 Spodoptera frugiperda | reverse complement strand
GTCCCCCGACGGGAGGACGATACATAAAGTATTTTTCCCAGGGTCAAAAAAAAAAAAAAAAAAAAAAAAAAAAAAAAAAAAAAGGTTAGGTTAGGTTAGGTTAGGTTAGGTTAGGTTAGGTTAGGTTAGGTTAGGTTAGGTTAGGTTAGGTTAGGTTAGGTTAGGTTAGGTTAGGTTAGGTTAGGTTAGGTTAGGTTAGGTTAGGTTAGGTTAGGTTAGGTTAGGTTAGGTTAGGTTAGGTTAGGTTAGGTTAGGTTAGGTTAGGTTAGGTTAGGTTAGGTTAGGTTAGGTTAGGTCAGGTTAGGTTAGGTTAGTTTAGGTTAGGTTAGGTTAGGTTAGGTTAGGTTAGGTTAGGTTAGGTTAGGTTAGGTTAGGTTAGGTTAGGTTAGGTTAGGTTAGGTTAGGTTAGGTTAGGTTAGGTTAGGTTAGGTTAGGTTAGGTTAGGTTAGGTTAGGTTAGGTTAGGTTAGGTTAGGTTAGGTTAGGTTAGGTTAGGTTAGGTTAGGTTAGGTTAGGTTAGGTTAGGTTAGGTTAGGTTAGGTTAGGTTAGGTTAGGTTAGGTTAGGTTAGGTTAGGTTAGGTTAGGTTAGGTTAGGTTAGGTTAGGTTAGGTTAGGTTAGGTTAGGTTAGGTTAGGTTAGGTTAGGTTAGGTTAGGTTAGGTTAGGTTAGGTTAGGTTAGGTTAGGTTAGGTTAGGTTAGGTTAGGTTAGGTTAGGTTAGGTTAGGTTAGGTTAGGTTAGGTTAGGTTAGGTTAGGTTAGGTTAGGTTAGGTTAGGTTAGGTTAGGTTAGGTTAGGTTAGGTTAGGTTAGGTTAGGTTAGGTTAGGTTAGGTTAGGTTAGGTTAGGTTAGGTTAGGTTAGGTTAGGTTAGGTTAGGTTAGGTTAGGTTAGGTTAGGTTAGGTTAGGTTAGGTTAGGTTAGGTTAGGTTAGGTTAGGTTAGGTTAGGTTAGGTTAGGTTAGGTTAGGTTAGGTTAGGTTAGGTTAGGTTAGGTTAGGTTAGGTTAGGTTAGGTTAGGTTAGGTTAGGTTAGGTTAGGTTAGGTTAGGTTAGGTTAGGTTAGGTTAGGTTAGGTTAGGTTAGGTTAGGTTAGGTTAGGTTAGGTTAGGTTAGGTTAGGTTAGGTTAGGTTAGGTTAGGTTAGGTTAGGTTAGGTTAGGTTAGGTTAGGTTAGGTTAGGTTAGGTTAGGTTAGGTTAGGTTAGGTTAGGTTAGGTTAGGTTAGGTTAGGTTAGGTTAGGTTAGGTTAGGTTAGGTTAGGTTAGGTTAGGTTAGGTTAGGTTAGGTTAGGTTAGGTTAGGTTAGGTTAGGTTAGGTTAGGTTAGGTTAGGTTAGGTTAGGTTAGGTTAGGTTAGGTTAGGTTAGGTTAGGTTAGGTTAGGTTAGGTTAGGTTAGGTTAGGTTAGGTTAGGTTAGGTTAGGTTAGGTTAGGTTAGGTTAGGTTAGGTTAGGTTAGGTTAGGTTAGGTTAGGTTAGGTTAGGTTAGGTTAGGTTAGGTTAGGTTAGGTTAGGTTAGGTTAGGTTAGGTTAGGTTAGGTTAGGTTAGGTTAGGTTAGGTTAGGTTAGGTTAGGTTAGGTTAGGTTAGGTTAGGTTAGGTTAGGTTAGGTTAGGTTAGGTTAGGTTAGGTTAGGTTAGGTTAGGTTAGGTTAGGTTAGGTTAGGTTAGGTTAGGTTAGGTTAGGTTAGGTTAGGTTAGGTTAGGTTAGGTTAGGTTAGGTTAGGTTAGGTTAGGTTAGGTTAGGTTAGGTTAGGTTAGGTTAGGTTAGGTTAGGTTAGGTTAGGTTAGGTTAGGTTAGGTTAGGTTAGGTTAGGTTAGGTTAGGTTAGGTTAGGTTAGGTTAGGTTAGGTTAGGTTAGGTTAGGTTAGGTTAGGTTAGGTTAGGTTAGGTTAGGTTAGGTTAGGTTAGGTTAGGTTAGGTTAGGTTAGGTTAGGTTAGGTTAGGTTAGGTTAGGTTAGGTTAGGTTAGGTTAGGTTAGGTTAGGTTAGGTTAGGTTAGGTTAGGTTAGGTTAGGTTAGGTTAGGTTAGGTTAGGTTAGGTTAGGTTAGGTTAGGTTAGGTTAGGTTAGGTTAGGTTAGGTTAGGTTAGGTTAGGTTAGGTTAGGTTAGGTTAGGTTAGGTTAGGTTAGGTTAGGTTAGGTTAGGTTAGGTTAGGTTAGGTTAGGTTAGGTTAGGTTAGGTTAGGTTAGGTTAGGTTAGGTTAGGTTAGGTTAGGTTAGGTTAGGTTAGGTTAGGTTAGGTTAGGTTAGGTTAGGTTAGGTTAGGTTAGGTTAGGTTAGGTTAGGTTAGGTTAGGTTAGGTTAGGTTAGGTTAGGTTAGGTTAGGTTAGGTTAGGTTAGGTTAGGTTAGGTTAGGTTAGGTTAGGTTAGGTTAGGTTAGGTTAGGTTAGGTTAGGTTAGGTTAGGTTAGGTTAGGTTAGGTTAGGTTAGGTTAGGTTAGGTTAGGTTAGGTTAGGTTAGGTTAGGTTAGGTTAGGTTAGGTTAGGTTAGGTTAGGTTAGGTTAGGTTAGGTTAGGTTAGGTTAGGTTAGGTTAGGTTAGGTTAGGTTAGGTTAGGTTAGGTTAGGTTAGGTTAGGTTAGGTTAGGTTAGGTTAGGTTAGGTTAGGTTAGGTTAGGTTAGGTTAGGTTAGGTTAGGTTAGGTTAGGTTAGGTTAGGTTAGGTTAGGTTAGGTTAGGTTAGGTTAGGTTAGGTTAGGTTAGGTTAGGTTAGGTTAGGTTAGGTTAGGTTAGGTTAGGTTAGGTTAGGTTAGGTTAGGTTAGGTTAGGTTAGGTTAGGTTAGGTTAGGTTAGGTTAGGTTAGGTTAGGTTAGGTTAGGTTAGGTTAGGTTAGGTTAGGTTAGGTTAGGTTAGGTTAGGTTAGGTTAGGTTAGGTTAGGTTAGGTTAGGTTAGGTTAGGTTAGGTTAGGTTAGGTTAGGTTAGGTTAGGTTAGGTTAGGTTAGGTTAGGTTAGGTTAGGTTAGGTTAGGTTAGGTTAGGTTAGGTTAGGTTAGGTTAGGTTAGGTTAGGTTAGGTTAGGTTAGGTTAGGTTAGGTTAGGTTAGGTTAGGTTAGGTTAGGTTAGGTTAGGTTAGGTTAGGTTAGGTTAGGTTAGGTTAGGTTAGGTTAGGTTAGGTTAGGTTAGGTTAGGTTAGGTTAGGTTAGGTTAGGTTAGGTTAGGTTAGGTTAGGTTAGGTTAGGTTAGGTTAGGTTAGGTTAGGTTAGGTTAGGTTAGGTTAGGTTAGGTTAGGTTAGGTTAGGTTAGGTTAGGTTAGGTTAGGTTAGGTTAGGTTAGGTTAGGTTAGGTTAGGTTAGGTTAGGTTAGGTTAGGTTAGGTTAGGTTAGGTTAGGTTAGGTTAGGTTAGGTTAGGTTAGGTTAGGTTAGGTTAGGTTAGGTTAGGTTAGGTTAGGTTAGGTTAGGTTAGGTTAGGTTAGGTTAGGTTAGGTTAGGTTAGGTTAGGTTAGGTTAGGTTAGGTTAGGTTAGGTTAGGTTAGGTTAGGTTAGGTTAGGTTAGGTTAGGTTAGGTTAGGTTAGGTTAGGTTAGGTTAGGTTAGGTTAGGTTAGGTTAGGTTAGGTTAGGTTAGGTTAGGTTAGGTTAGGTTAGGTTAGGTTAGGTTAGGTTAGGTTAGGTTAGGTTAGGTTAGGTTAGGTTAGGTTAGGTTAGGTTAGGTTAGGTTAGGTTAGGTTAGGTTAGGTTAGGTTAGGTTAGGTTAGGTTAGGTTAGGTTAGGTTAGGTTAGGTTAGGTTAGGTTAGGTTAGGTTAGGTTAGGTTAGGTTAGGTTAGGTTAGGTTAGGTTAGGTTAGGTTAGGTTAGGTTAGGTTAGGTTAGGTTAGGTTAGGTTAGGTTAGGTTAGGTTAGGTTAGGTTAGGTTAGGTTAGGTTAGGTTAGGTTAGGTTAGGTTAGGTTAGGTTAGGTTAGGTTAGGTTAGGTTAGGTTAGGTTAGGTTAGGTTAGGTTAGGTTAGGTTAGGTTAGGTTAGGTTAGGTTAGGTTAGGTTAGGTTAGGTTAGGTTAGGTTAGGTTAGGTTAGGTTAGGTTAGGTTAGGTTAGGTTAGGTTAGGTTAGGTTAGGTTAGGTTAGGTTAGGTTAGGTTAGGTTAGGTTAGGTTAGGTTAGGTTAGGTTAGGTTAGGTTAGGTTAGGTTAGGTTAGGTTAGGTTAGGTTAGGTTAGGTTAGGTTAGGTTAGGTTAGGTTAGGTTAGGTTAGGTTAGGTTAGGTTAGGTTAGGTTAGGTTAGGTTAGGTTAGGTTAGGTTAGGTTAGGTTAGGTTAGGTTAGGTTAGGTTAGGTTAGGTTAGGTTAGGTTAGGTTAGGTTAGGTTAGGTTAGGTTAGGTTAGGTTAGGTTAGGTTAGGTTAGGTTAGGTTAGGTTAGGTTAGGTTAGGTTAGGTTAGGTTAGGTTAGGTTAGGTTAGGTTAGGTTAGGTTAGGTTAGGTTAGGTTAGGTTAGGTTAGGTTAGGTTAGGTTAGGTTAGGTTAGGTTAGGTTAGGTTAGGTTAGGTTAGGTTAGGTTAGGTTAGGTTAGGTTAGGTTAGGTTAGGTTAGGTTAGGTTAGGTTAGGTTAGGTTAGGTTAGGTTAGGTTAGGTTAGGTTAGGTTAGGTTAGGTTAGGTTAGGTTAGGTTAGGTTAGGTTAGGTTAGGTTAGGTTAGGTTAGGTTAGGTTAGGTTAGGTTAGGTTAGGTTAGGTTAGGTTAGGTTAGGTTAGGTTAGGTTAGGTTAGGTTAGGTTAGGTTAGGTTAGGTTAGGTTAGGTTAGGTTAGGTTAGGTTAGGTTAGGTTAGGTTAGGTTAGGTTAGGTTAGGTTAGGTTAGGTTAGGTTAGGTTAGGTTAGGTTAGGTTAGGTTAGGTTAGGTTAGGTTAGGTTAGGTTAGGTTAGGTTAGGTTAGGTTAGGTTAGGTTAGGTTAGGTTAGGTTAGGTTAGGTTAGGTTAGGTTAGGTTAGGTTAGGTTAGGTTAGGTTAGGTTAGGTTAGGTTAGGTTAGGTTAGGTTAGGTTAGGTTAGGTTAGGTTAGGTTAGGTTAGGTTAGGTTAGGTTAGGTTAGGTTAGGTTAGGTTAGGTTAGGTTAGGTTAGGTTAGGTTAGGTTAGGTTAGGTTAGGTTAGGTTAGGTTAGGTTAGGTTAGGTTAGGTTAGGTTAGGTTAGGTTAGGTTAGGTTAGGTTAGGTTAGGTTAGGTTAGGTTAGGTTGGTTAGGTTGGGTTAGGTTAGGTTAGGTTAGGTTAGGTTAGGTTAGGTTAGGTTAGGTTAGGTTAGGTTAGGTTAGGTTAGGTTAGGTTAGGTTAGGTTAGGTTAGGTTAGGTTAGGTTAGGTTAGGTTAGGTTAGGTTAGGTTAGGTTAGGTTAGGTTAGGTTAGGTTAGGTTAGGTTAGGTTAGGTTAGGTTAGGTTAGGTTAGGTTAGGTTAGGTTAGGTTAGGTTAGGTTAGGTTAGGTTAGGTTAGGTTAGGTTAGGTTAGGTTAGGTTAGGTTAGGTTAGGTTAGGTTAGGTTAGGTTAGGTTAGGTTAGGTTAGGTTAGGTTAGGTTAGGTTAGGTTAGGTTAGGTTAGGTTAGGTTAGGTTAGGTTAGGTTAGGTTAGGTTAGGTTAGGTTAGGTTAGGTTAGGTTAGGTTAGGTTAGGTTAGGTTAGGTTAGGTTAGGTTAGGTTAGGTTAGGTTAGGTTAGGTTAGGTTAGGTTAGGTTAGGTTAGGTTAGGTTAGGTTAGGTTAGGTTAGGTTAGGTTAGGTTAGGTTAGGTTAGGTTAGGTTAGGTTAGGTTAGGTTAGGTTAGGTTAGGTTAGGTTAGGTTAGGTTAGGTTAGGTTAGGTTAGGTTAGGTTAGGTTAGGTTAGGTTAGGTTAGGTTAGGTTAGGTTAGGTTAGGTTAGGTTAGGTTAGGTTAGGTTAGGTTAGGTTAGGTTAGGTTAGGTTAGGTTAGGTTAGGTTAGGTTAGGTTAGGTTAGGTTAGGTTAGGTTAGGTTAGGTTAGGTTAGGTTAGGTTAGGTTAGGTTAGGTTAGGTTAGGTTAGGTTAGGTTAGGTTAGGTTAGGTTAGGTTAGGTTAGGTTAGGTTAGGTTAGGTTAGGTTAGGTTAGGTTAGGTTAGGTTAGGTTAGGTTAGGTTAGGTTAGGTTAGGTTAGGTTAGGTTAGGTTAGGTTAGGTTAGGTTAGGTTAGGTTAGGTTAGGTTAGGTTAGGTTAGGTTAGGTTAGGTTAGGTTAGGTTAGGTTAGGTTAGGTTAGGTTAGGTTAGGTTAGGTTAGGTTAGGTTAGGTTAGGTTAGGTTAGGTTAGGTTAGGTTAGGTTAGGTTAGGTTAGGTTAGGTTAGGTTAGGTTAGGTTAGGTTAGGTTAGGTTAGGTTAGGTTAGGTTAGGTTAGGTTAGGTTAGGTTAGGTTAGGTTAGGTTAGGTTAGGTTAGGTTAGGTTAGGTTAGGTTAGGTTAGGTTAGGTTAGGTTAGGTTAGGTTAGGTTAGGTTAGGTTAGGTTAGGTTAGGTTAGGTTAGGTTAGGTTAGGTTAGGTTAGGTTAGGTTAGGTTAGGTTAGGTTAGGTTAGGTTAGGTTAGGTTAGGTTAGGTTAGGTTAGGTTAGGTTAGGTTAGGTTAGGTTAGGTTAGGTTAGGTTAGGTTAGGTTAGGTTAGGTTAGGTTAGGTTAGGTTAGGTTAGGTTAGGTTAGGTTAGGTTAGGTTAGGTTAGGTTAGGTTAGGTTAGGTTAGGTTAGGTTAGGTTAGGTTAGGTTAGGTTAGGTTAGGTTAGGTTAGGTTAGGTTAGGTTAGGTTAGGTTAGGTTAGGTTAGGTTAGGTTAGGTTAGGTTAGGTTAGGTTAGGTTAGGTTAGGTTAGGTTAGGTTAGGTTAGGTTAGGTTAGGTTAGGTTAGGTTAGGTTAGGTTAGGTTAGGTTAGGTTAGGTTAGGTTAGGTTAGGTTAGGTTAGGTTAGGTTAGGTTAGGTTAGGTTAGGTTAGGTTAGGTTAGGTTAGGTTAGGTTAGGTTAGGTTAGGTTAGGTTAGGTTAGGTTAGGTTAGGTTAGGTTAGGTTAGGTTAGGTTAGGTTAGGTTAGGTTAGGTTAGGTTAGGTTAGGTTAGGTTAGGTTAGGTTAGGTTAGGTTAGGTTAGGTTAGGTTAGGTTAGGTTAGGTTAGGTTAGGTTAGGTTAGGTTAGGTTAGGTTAGGTTAGGTTAGGTTAGGTTAGGTTAGGTTAGGTTAGGTTAGGTTAGGTTAGGTTAGGTTAGGTTAGGTTAGGTTAGGTTAGGTTAGGTTAGGTTAGGTTAGGTTAGGTTAGGTTAGGTTAGGTTAGGTTAGGTTAGGTTAGGTTAGGTTAGGTTAGGTTAGGTTAGGTTAGGTTAGGTTAGGTTAGGTTAGGTTAGGTTAGGTTAGGTTAGGTTAGGTTAGGTTAGGTTAGGTTAGGTTAGGTTAGGTTAGGTTAGGTTAGGTTAGGTTAGGTTAGGTTAGGTTAGGTTAGGTTAGGTTAGGTTAGGTTAGGTTAGGTTAGGTTAGGTTAGGTTAGGTTAGGTTAGGTTAGGTTAGGTTAGGTTAGGTTAGGTTAGGTTAGGTTAGGTTAGGTTAGGTTAGGTTAGGTTAGGTTAGGTTAGGTTAGGTTAGGTTAGGTTAGGTTAGGTTAGGTTAGGTTAGGTTAGGTTAGGTTAGGTTAGGTTAGGTTAGGTTAGGTTAGGTTAGGTTAGGTTAGGTTAGGTTAGGTTAGGTTAGGTTAGGTTAGGTTAGGTTAGGTTAGGTTAGGTTAGGTTAGGTTAGGTTAGGTTAGGTTAGGTTAGGTTAGGTTAGGTTAGGTTAGGTTAGGTTAGGTTAGGTTAGGTTAGGTTAGGTTAGGTTAGGTTAGGTTAGGTTAGGTTAGGTTAGGTTAGGTTAGGTTAGGTTAGGTTAGGTTAGGTTAGGTTAGGTTAGGTTAGGTTAGGTTAGGTTAGGTTAGGTTAGGTTAGGTTAGGTTAGGTTAGGTTAGGTTAGGTTAGGTTAGGTTAGGTTAGGTTAGGTTAGGTTAGGTTAGGTTAGGTTAGGTTAGGTTAGGTTAGGTTAGGTTAGGTTAGGTTAGGTTAGGTTAGGTTAGGTTAGGTTAGGTTAGGTTAGGTTAGGTTAGGTTAGGTTAGGTTAGGTTAGGTTAGGTTAGGTTAGGTTAGGTTAGGTTAGGTTAGGTTAGGTTAGGTTAGGTTAGGTTAGGTTAGGTTAGGTTAGGTTAGGTTAGGTTAGGTTAGGTTAGGTTAGGTTAGGTTAGGTTAGGTTAGGTTAGGTTAGGTTAGGTTAGGTTAGGTTAGGTTAGGTTAGGTTAGGTTAGGTTAGGTTAGGTTAGGTTAGGTTAGGTTAGGTTAGGTTAGGTTAGGTTAGGTTAGGTTAGGTTAGGTTAGGTTAGGTTAGGTTAGGTTAGGTTAGGTTAGGTTAGGTTAGGTTAGGTTAGGTTAGGTTAGGTTAGGTTAGGTTAGGTTAGGTTAGGTTAGGTTAGGTTAGGTTAGGTTAGGTTAGGTTAGGTTAGGTTAGGTTAGGTTAGGTTAGGTTAGGTTAGGTTAGGTTAGGTTAGGTTAGGTTAGGTTAGGTTAGGTTAGGTTAGGTTAGGTTAGGTTAGGTTAGGTTAGGTTAGGTTAGGTTAGGTTAGGTTAGGTTAGGTTAGGTTAGGTTAGGTTAGGTTAGGTTAGGTTAGGTTAGGTTAGGTTAGGTTAGGTTAGGTTAGGTTAGGTTAGGTTAGGTTAGGTTAGGTTAGGTTAGGTTAGGTTAGGTTAGGTTAGGTTAGGTTAGGTTAGGTTAGGTTAGGTTAGGTTAGGTTAGGTTAGGTTAGGTTAGGTTAGGTTAGGTTAGGTTAGGTTAGGTTAGGTTAGGTTAGGTTAGGTTAGGTTAGGTTAGGTTAGGTTAGGTTAGGTTAGGTTAGGTTAGGTTAGGTTAGGTTAGGTTAGGTTAGGTTAGGTTAGGTTAGGTTAGGTTAGGTTAGGTTAGGTTAGGTTAGGTTAGGTTAGGTTAGGTTAGGTTAGGTTAGGTTAGGTTAGGTTAGGTTAGGTTAGGTTAGGTTAGGTTAGGTTAGGTTAGGTTAGGTTAGGTTAGGTTAGGTTAGGTTAGGTTAGGTTAGGTTAGGTTAGGTTAGGTTAGGTTAGGTTAGGTTAGGTTAGGTTAGGTTAGGTTAGGTTAGGTTAGGTTAGGTTAGGTTAGGTTAGGTTAGGTTAGGTTAGGTTAGGTTAGGTTAGGTTAGGTTAGGTTAGGTTAGGTTAGGTTAGGTTAGGTTAGGTTAGGTTAGGTTAGGTTAGGTTAGGTTAGGTTAGGTTAGGTTAGGTTAGGTTAGGTTAGGTTAGGTTAGGTTAGGTTAGGTTAGGTTAGGTTAGGTTAGGTTAGGTTAGGTTAGGTTAGGTTAGGTTAGGTTAGGTTAGGTTAGGTTAGGTTAGGTTAGGTTAGGTTAGGTTAGGTTAGGTTAGGTTAGGTTAGGTTAGGTTAGGTTAGGTTAGGTTAGGTTAGGTTAGGTTAGGTTAGGTTAGGTTAGGTTAGGTTAGGTTAGGTTAGGTTAGGTTAGGTTAGGTTAGGTTAGGTTAGGTTAGGTTAGGTTAGGTTAGGTTAGGTTAGGTTAGGTTAGGTTAGGTTAGGTTAGGTTAGGTTAGGTTAGGTTAGGTTAGGTTAGGTTAGGTTAGGTTAGGTTAGGTTAGGTTAGGTTAGGTTAGGTTAGGTTAGGTTAGGTTAGGTTAGGTTAGGTTAGGTTAGGTTAGGTTAGGTTAGGTTAGGTTAGGTTAGGTTAGGTTAGGTTAGGTTAGGTTAGGTTAGGTTAGGTTAGGTTAGGTTAGGTTAGGTTAGGTTAGGTTAGGTTAGGTTAGGTTAGGTTAGGTTAGGTTAGGTTAGGTTAGGTTAGGTTAGGTTAGGTTAGGTTAGGTTAGGTTAGGTTAGGTTAGGTTAGGTTAGGTTAGGTTAGGTTAGGTTAGGTTAGGTTAGGTTAGGTTAGGTTAGGTTAGGTTAGGTTAGGTTAGGTTAGGTTAGGTTAGGTTAGGTTAGGTTAGGTTAGGTTAGGTTAGGTTAGGTTAGGTTAGGTTAGGTTAGGTTAGGTTAGGTTAGGTTAGGTTAGGTTAGGTTAGGTTAGGTTAGGTTAGGTTAGGTTAGGTTAGGTTAGGTTAGGTTAGGTTAGGTTAGGTTAGGTTAGGTTAGGTTAGGTTAGGTTAGGTTAGGTTAGGTTAGGTTAGGTTAGGTTAGGTTAGGTTAGGTTAGGTTAGGTTAGGTTAGGTTAGGTTAGGTTAGGTTAGGTTAGGTTAGGTTAGGTTAGGTTAGGTTAGGTTAGGTTAGGTTAGGTTAGGTTAGGTTAGGTTAGGTTAGGTTAGGTTAGGTTAGGTTAGGTTAGGTTAGGTTAGGTTAGGTTAGGTTAGGTTAGGTTAGGTTAGGTTAGGTTAGGTTAGGTTAGGTTAGGTTAGGTTAGGTTAGGTTAGGTTAGGTTAGGTTAGGTTAGGTTAGGTTAGGTTAGGTTAGGTTAGGTTAGGTTAGGTTAGGTTAGGTTAGGTTAGGTTAGGTTAGGTTAGGTTAGGTTAGGTTAGGTTAGGTTAGGTTAGGTTAGGTTAGGTTAGGTTAGGTTAGGTTAGGTTAGGTTAGGTTAGGTTAGGTTAGGTTAGGTTAGGTTAGGTTAGGTTAGGTTAGGTTAGGTTAGGTTAGGTTAGGTTAGGTTAGGTTAGGTTAGGTTAGGTTAGGTTAGGTTAGGTTAGGTTAGGTTAGGTTAGGTTAGGTTAGGTTAGGTTAGGTTAGGTTAGGTTAGGTTAGGTTAGGTTAGGTTAGGTTAGGTTAGGTTAGGTTAGGTTAGGTTAGGTTAGGTTAGGTTAGGTTAGGTTAGGTTAGGTTAGGTTAGGTTAGGTTAGGTTAGGTTAGGTTAGGTTAGGTTAGGTTAGGTTAGGTTAGGTTAGGTTAGGTTAGGTTAGGTTAGGTTAGGTTAGGTTAGGTTAGGTTAGGTTAGGTTAGGTTAGGTTAGGTTAGGTTAGGTTAGGTTAGGTTAGGTTAGGTTAGGTTAGGTTAGGTTAGGTTAGGTTAGGTTAGGTTAGGTTAGGTTAGGTTAGGTTAGGTTAGGTTAGGTTAGGTTAGGTTAGGTTAGGTTAGGTTAGGTTAGGTTAGGTTAGGTTAGGTTAGGTTAGGTTAGGTTAGGTTAGGTTAGGTTAGGTTAGGTTAGGTTAGGTTAGGTTAGGTTAGGTTAGGTTAGGTTAGGTTAGGTTAGGTTAGGTTAGGTTAGGTTAGGTTAGGTTAGGTTAGGTTAGGTTAGGTTAGGTTAGGTTAGGTTAGGTTAGGTTAGGTTAGGTTAGGTTAGGTTAGGTTAGGTTAGGTTAGGTTAGGTTAGGTTAGGTTAGGTTAGGTTAGGTTAGGTTAGGTTAGGTTAGGTTAGGTTAGGTTAGGTTAGGTTAGGTTAGGTTAGGTTAGGTTAGGTTAGGTTAGGTTAGGTTAGGTTAGGTTAGGTTAGGTTAGGTTAGGTTAGGTTAGGTTAGGTTAGGTTAGGTTAGGTTAGGTTAGGTTAGGTTAGGTTAGGTTAGGTTAGGTTAGGTTAGGTTAGGTTAGGTTAGGTTAGGTTAGGTTAGGTTAGGTTAGGTTAGGTTAGGTTAGGTTAGGTTAGGTTAGGTTAGGTTAGGTTAGGTTAGGTTAGGTTAGGTTAGGTTAGGTTAGGTTAGGTTAGGTTAGGTTAGGTTAGGTTAGGTTAGGTTAGGTTAGGTTAGGTTAGGTTAGGTTAGGTTAGGTTAGGTTAGGTTAGGTTAGGTTAGGTTAGGTTAGGTTAGGTTAGGTTAGGTTAGGTTAGGTTAGGTTAGGTTAGGTTAGGTTAGGTTAGGTTAGGTTAGGTTAGGTTAGGTTAGGTTAGGTTAGGTTAGGTTAGGTTAGGTTAGGTTAGGTTAGGTTAGGTTAGGTTAGGTTAGGTTAGGTTAGGTTAGGTTAGGTTAGGTTAGGTTAGGTTAGGTTAGGTTAGGTTAGGTTAGGTTAGGTTAGGTTAGGTTAGGTTAGGTTAGGTTAGGTTAGGTTAGGTTAGGTTAGGTTAGGTTAGGTTAGGTTAGGTTAGGTTAGGTTAGGTTAGGTTAGGTTAGGTTAGGTTAGGTTAGGTTAGGTTAGGTTAGGTTAGGTTAGGTTAGGTTAGGTTAGGTTAGGTTAGGTTAGGTTAGGTTAGGTTAGGTTAGGTTAGGTTAGGTTAGGTTAGGTTAGGTTAGGTTAGGTTAGGTTAGGTTAGGTTAGGTTAGGTTAGGTTAGGTTAGGTTAGGTTAGGTTAGGTTAGGTTAGGTTAGGTTAGGTTAGGTTAGGTTAGGTTAGGTTAGGTTAGGTTAGGTTAGGTTAGGTTAGGTTAGGTTAGGTTAGGTTAGGTTAGGTTAGGTTAGGTTAGGTTAGGTTAGGTTAGGTTAGGTTAGGTTAGGTTAGGTTAGGTTAGGTTAGGTTAGGTTAGGTTAGGTTAGGTTAGGTTAGGTTAGGTTAGGTTAGGTTAGGTTAGGTTAGGTTAGGTTAGGTTAGGTTAGGTTAGGTTAGGTTAGGTTAGGTTAGGTTAGGTTAGGTTAGGTTAGGTTAGGTTAGGTTAGGTTAGGTTAGGTTAGGTTAGGTTAGGTTAGGTTAGGTTAGGTTAGGTTAGGTTAGGTTAGGTTAGGTTAGGTTAGGTTAGGTTAGGTTAGGTTAGGTTAGGTTAGGTTAGGTTAGGTTAGGTTAGGTTAGGTTAGGTTAGGTTAGGTTAGGTTAGGTTAGGTTAGGTTAGGTTAGGTTAGGTTAGGTTAGGTTAGGTTAGGTTAGGTTAGGTTAGGTTAGGTTAGGTTAGGTTAGGTTAGGTTAGGTTAGGTTAGGTTAGGTTAGGTTAGGTTAGGTTAGGTTAGGTTAGGTTAGGTTAGGTTAGGTTAGGTTAGGTTAGGTTAGGTTAGGTTAGGTTAGGTTAGGTTAGGTTAGGTTAGGTTAGGTTAGGTTAGGTTAGGTTAGGTTAGGTTAGGTTAGGTTAGGTTAGGTTAGGTTAGGTTAGGTTAGGTTAGGTTAGGTTAGGTTAGGTTAGGTTAGGTTAGGTTAGGTTAGGTTAGGTTAGGTTAGGTTAGGTTAGGTTAGGTTAGGTTAGGTTAGGTTAGGTTAGGTTAGGTTAGGTTAGGTTAGGTTAGGTTAGGTTAGGTTAGGTTAGGTTAGGTTAGGTTAGGTTAGGTTAGGTTAGGTTAGGTTAGGTTAGGTTAGGTTAGGTTAGGTTAGGTTAGGTTAGGTTAGGTTAGGTTAGGTTAGGTTAGGTTAGGTTAGGTTAGGTTAGGTTAGGTTAGGTTAGGTTAGGTTAGGTTAGGTTAGGTTAGGTTAGGTTAGGTTAGGTTAGGTTAGGTTAGGTTAGGTTAGGTTAGGTTAGGTTAGGTTAGGTTAGGTTAGGTTAGGTTAGGTTAGGTTAGGTTAGGTTAGGTTAGGTTAGGTTAGGTTAGGTTAGGTTAGGTTAGGTTAGGTTAGGTTAGGTTAGGTTAGGTTAGGTTAGGTTAGGTTAGGTTAGGTTAGGTTAGGTTAGGTTAGGTTAGGTTAGGTTAGGTTAGGTTAGGTTAGGTTAGGTTAGGTTAGGTTAGGTTAGGTTAGGTTAGGTTAGGTTAGGTTAGGTTAGGTTAGGTTAGGTTAGGTTAGGTTAGGTTAGGTTAGGTTAGGTTAGGTTAGGTTAGGTTAGGTTAGGTTAGGTTAGGTTAGGTTAGGTTAGGTTAGGTTAGGTTAGGTTAGGTTAGGTTAGGTTAGGTTAGGTTAGGTTAGGTTAGGTTAGGTTAGGTTAGGTTAGGTTAGGTTAGGTTAGGTTAGGTTAGGTTAGGTTAGGTTAGGTTAGGTTAGGTTAGGTTAGGTTAGGTTAGGTTAGGTTAGGTTAGGTTAGGTTAGGTTAGGTTAGGTTAGGTTAGGTTAGGTTAGGTTAGGTTAGGTTAGGTTAGGTTAGGTTAGGTTAGGTTAGGTTAGGTTAGGTTAGGTTAGGTTAGGTTAGGTTAGGTTAGGTTAGGTTAGGTTAGGTTAGGTTAGGTTAGGTTAGGTTAGGTTAGGTTAGGTTAGGTTAGGTTAGGTTAGGTTAGGTTAGGTTAGGTTAGGTTAGGTTAGGTTAGGTTAGGTTAGGTTAGGTTAGGTTAGGTTAGGTTAGGTTAGGTTAGGTTAGGTTAGGTTAGGTTAGGTTAGGTTAGGTTAGGTTAGGTTAGGTTAGGTTAGGTTAGGTTAGGTTAGGTTAGGTTAGGTTAGGTTAGGTTAGGTTAGGTTAGGTTAGGTTAGGTTAGGTTAGGTTAGGTTAGGTTAGGTTAGGTTAGGTTAGGTTAGGTTAGGTTAGGTTAGGTTAGGTTAGGTTAGGTTAGGTTAGGTTAGGTTAGGTTGTTAGGTTAGGATTAGGTTAGGTTAGGTTAGGTTAGGTTAGGTTAAGTTAGGTTAGGTTAGGTTAGGTTAGGTTAGGTTAGGTTAGGTTAGGTTAAGTTAGGTTAGAAGTTAGGTTAGGTTAGGTTAGGTTAGGTTAGGTTAGGTTAGGTTAGGTTAGGTTAGGTTAGGTTAATTAGGTTAGGTTAGGTTAGGTTAGGTTAGGTTAGGTTAGGTTAGGTTAGGTTAGGTTAGGTTAGGTTAGGTTAGGTTAGGTTAGGTTAGGTTAGGTTAGGTTAGGTTAGGTTAGGTTAGGTTAGGTTAGGTTAGGTTAGGTTAGGTTAGGTTAGGTTAGGTTAGGTTAGGTTAGGTTAGGTTAGGTTAGGTTAGGTTAGGTTAGGTTAGGTTAGGTTAGGTTAGGTTAGGTTAGGTTAGGTTAGGTTAGGTTAGGTTAGGTTAGGTTAGGTTAGGTTAGGTTAGGTTAGGTTAGGTTAGGTTAGGTTAGGTTAGGTTAGGTTAGGTTAGGTTAGGTTAGGTTAGGTTAGGTTAGGTTAGGTTAGGTTAGGTTAGGTTAGGTTAGGTTAGGTTAGGTTAGGTTAGGTTAGGTTAGGTTAGGTTAGGTTAGGTTAGGTTAGTTTAGGTTAGGTTACGTCCGCGATGCCCTCTCGCAGCTTAGCCGCGAAGAGATCCGCGTTTTGCGAACCCGCGGCCCCGGGGAACTCGAACAATCGAGCGCCGGTTTGGGTACGGCGACACTTGATGGGGCCGATGCCCAATTGGATGGGGTCAGCGAACCCACGAGCCCGCGTCAGCACCGACTCGTATGTTTCACCCCTTTCAGCGGCCTCTGGAGTGATGGTCACCGTCACCGCCGCCGATCTGGGAGCCGCTAGTTTCACGCCCTTGTTTAAGGGAGCGGCAGGAGCCCTGTTGGCTGCAGGAGCAGCCGGGGTGATTTTCGGGACCGTCTTCTTCTTTTTCCCTCTTTTCACTACCTCCGTCCACGTCTCGGTGGGAGGGGTGGCGGAAGGTTCCCCCGCGTCGTCCTGCTGGCTAAGAGGAGGAGCTGCTTGGACGGTTCCAAGCTCGACTTGTGCATCTGCACATGTGCTGGGCGCAAGTGGAGCTGCCGCCTGGGACTTTTTTCCTTCCCTTTGCCCTTAGAGGGCTTTGGGGCCTGGGGTTGCCCGCTGGTGGATGGGACCGTTGCCGGTGCCGGCATCGCAACTGGCGCTCTGTCCGCCGCGAGTGGAGGACGGATGCGCTTTTCCGGCAACAGCCGATCCTCTATACCTGCAAGGCAGGCTCTGGTGAAGGCTCTCTCCTCCTGAGTGACCTTGCGGATGATGTCCTCAAGGTCGGAGGAGGAGCCTGTTGCTGCTGAGGTTTTGGGGGCAGGAGCCGTGGCTTCAGCCAGCTTTTTATGCAGCTGGCTTACCTCAGCCTGCAGGCGATCCACCCGCGCCTGCAGCTGCCGCGACTCGTCCGTGGCCGTGCGCTGCACCAGTTCCGCAATAATGCCGTGCAAGCTGGCTGCACGGCATTTAAGGGCCTTTTGAAAGGTTCCCTTGAGGTTGGAGGACTTGGAGGCCACCTCCAAAATCTCCTCCTTGTCCTCCAGCGCCATTTGCGCTAGCTCGGCCACTGAGTGGTCTGCGTACAGGACGTTGGAGGCCCCGTAGCCGGCCCTGGACCGTGCAGCACCGGTTGCGCGCTCCTTGGCGGCGACCTTTTCTTCTAGGTCCTTTTGAACCTCCACCCGCTTTGCTTGCGCCAGAGACGCCCTCAGTTGGCGTTGAGCCTCATCAAGTCCCACATCGTGGGAACTTGATTTCGCCTTCACCTTTTTATTCCTACCAAGAACTGATTCCGAAGAATCGTCGGATTCTTGCCTCAGGTAGGCCCGCTTTAGGTACCGACTGGTACTGGCGACCGCCTCGGTCACGGACTCGCAGTCCGACGAGTCGTCCGCCCGACAAAACAAACTAGCCGCAGATGGTGCGCGGCTAGTTTCCGACACAGAAATGTCGTCAGGTTGGCCCTGAAAAGGGCCGTTGGGTTGGCCCTGAGAAGGGCCGTTGGGTTCGCCCTGAGAAGGGCGTTTTGAGACGAAACGCCCGGAGGCGTCCCGCGAGGGCTTCGGCATCGAAGAAGAAATTCTTGTTCGTACGGAATCGCAATGAAAAGAGGAAAGTGTACGAAGTCACAGCGCTCGTTAGCCGCCGGTCTGCCACTCCGTTACGGTGGTCAGACACGGCGTTGCCCGGGGATCACTACGACGAAGTCAGCACTGTGGGGATCCCCAACCTAACCTAACCTAACCTAACCTTAACCTTAACCTAACCTAACCTTTTTTTTTTTTTTTTTGACCCTGGGAAAAATACTTTATGTATCGTCCTCCCGTCGGGGGACGGGAGGGATATGTGGGACTCTCCGGTAGAAGCCGGCATACCCACTAAAAAACCCAGGAGCACACCCGCATCGCCATTTAGGGGGTCTGGGAGACCGGCTGAACCTTTACTACCAGAACCCCCTCGGCGGAGCCCACCTATGGTGGCAGGCCATTACAAGCCCCTCCCTAGCATGGGAAAGGGGCATCGGGAACGGTCGTGTGCTAACCGCTCCCGTCCCGCGAGAGGTGAGTAGTGCAATGCAGGTGTAGGCGCCCCCGCGCCTAGCACCCGCTACTCACCCCGGGAGGGAGAAGACGGTTGTTTTATCGTCTTCTCCTGCCGACTCGTCTTCGACGGAGCGCTGGAGCGAGGGCGTCCTTCCTCTCGCTCTCACGTTCCGCCACCTCTTTCTGCGATATTACGCCCTCGCAGAAAGAGGCGACCGCCGCCCATGCCTCCTCACTCCCCAGCATAGCGCGAACAATGGAAGGGAGCGAGAGGTCTGCTCCGACCGCCGCAATCAGATCCTGGCGCGGCTCGGACCACGATGGACACTCTTCCACAGTGTGCCGCACCGTGTCCGCTATCGCGCCGCAGTGGTGGCACGACGGGCTCTCCTCCCGCCCGATGCGGTGCAGGTATGAGCCAAAGCAGCCATGGCCTGTCATCACCTGCACCAGGCGGAAGGAGAGGAAACCAAACGGCCGCTCGAGCCAAGCCTGGAGGACTGGCCCGATGGCGTCCAGAGTTCGTCTGCCAAAGGCAGCAGCGGCAAGGTCGTCCGCCCAGTGAACGACGATGGCCTCCTTGGCCTCCTGCCGCACGGCCTCCCTCACCTCATGAGCCGGGAGCTCTCCAAGCGCCTTCCGCTCTGCCGTCCAATCATAAACTCTGGCGAACACCCACGCCTCCAGCTCCCACGGAGGTGTGCCCGCCAGTGCGCATGACGCCGCGAAGCCCACTGTGCAGGTAGGCCCGCGCCACCCGCTGAGCGATAGCCCTTTGGGGCACACGAAGGGCGGTGGCATTCTCCCTTCTGTGTAGGGAGTCCGCCCAAATCGGAGCCCCATAAAGGGCCATGCTCCTGAGAATGCCGGCGTACAAACGCCGGCATCGCGCGCTGGGCCCCCCAGATTTGGCATAAGCCACGAGAGGGCATTCGCTGTTCTTAGAAGGCGCTTGGACAGCTCGGCAAAGTGCGGGCCGAAACGCCACCTGCTATCTAGAATGAGGCCCAGATATTTTATCTGGCCCTCTACGGCGACCCTGGTGCCGTCCACATAGATGTGGGCGTCGGGAGGGGGGCGCTGCCTCGGGCCGTGGAAGAACACGGCCTCGGTTTTGTGCAGCGCCACCGTCAGCCCCAGGCGGTGGATCCTGTTGGCAACCAGGGAGCCGCCCGCTGATGCCAGGTTGGCCGCCGTCGTGAAGCCCCCGCGGGCAGTGAGGAGAGTGTCATCCGCGTAACATATGACACTCGTCCCGCGGAGGAGCGTTCCCCGCAGGAGCCAGTCGAAACCAACGTTCCATAGGAGGGGTCCTAACACTGACCCCTGCGGAACGCCGGACTCCACGACGTAGCGCCGAACCTCTCCGTCTCTGTCGACAAGGACGACAGCCCTGTCTGCCAAGTAATCGGCCAGTAGGCTCCGAAGGTATTGAGGCACCCCGTGGAATCGGAGCGCCTCAATGATGGTTGAATGGGGGATGGAGTTGAACGCGTTGGCTATATCAAACGACACAGCCAACAGTCCATCCCCTTCTTCCACGGCCTCCTTGACCTGGCCCTTGAGACAGGTCAGGGCATCTATTGTCGACCGCTGGGCTCGAAAACCGAACTGAGCGTCGGAGAGATCCGGTCCAACGTTGGCAAGATGGCGGTTGAGGCGGGCAGCTATGATCCCCTCGAACATTTTTCCGACCTCATCGAGCAGAACGATGGGCCGGTATGCCGAGGGGAGTCCGCCGGGCGTCCGTCTTTGCGCAGCAGGCAAAGTTGCCCCTCCTTCCAGGGTTTCGGAAACCTCCCCGTTGCGAGACACGCGCTGAAGAGGTCCCGAAACCGCTCCTCCATTTGGGAGGCGGCAATGGCCACCACCCTTGCGGGGACACCGTCAGGGCCGGGGGCAGTTTTCTTTGCCCGTAGACGGACCAACGCCGTGTGGACCTCGGTGTCGGTGACAGGTGGAGCATGTTCCTCCTCTTCCGCTAGGGGCCTCCCCCGAGGGGGGTTCATTGCTGGAGGGGTGAAATCGGCGTTCCGGCGCGGGAACAGGGACAGCACCACCTCATCCAGCAATGAAGGCTCAAGGGTCTCGGTCACCGGGGGACCTGAGGGGCGCAGTTTGTTACGCGCCGCCCTGTATGGTCTCCCGAATGGATCGCCGTCTAGTGTCTCCAGCAGCTCGGCTCTCGCTGCGTCTTTGGCGGCGCCGATAGCTGACTTGAGGGCCGCCTTTGCCGCCTTGTACGCTTCGTACAGACGGTCCTCGTTTGCTTCGTCTCGGTGCCGCCGGCGACGACTCCGCGTGAACTGGCGCTTTGCGGCCATGCACGCTGCCCGCAGCTGCGCCAGCTCCTCCGACCACCAATACACGGCACGGTTTGGAGGCGGACGACGAGTCCGAGGCATGCTGGAGTTACACACTTCGGTCAGAGACCCTCTGAGTTGTGACGCCGCGGCGTCAACGTCCAGGTCAAGGACGGCAGGGGGCGAAAGCCAGTCCTGCAGGAACGCGGCCTCCTTTGCAGCCTCCCGGTCCAAGCGAGTGAGAGCCCAACGCGGAAACGGGGATCGGCCCGACGATGTGGAGTTCCCCCGTCGGCTCTGGGTGGAGATTTCGAACCGTTATATCTGTGGTCCGACAGAGTCTCCACCATGTCCACCCGCCAGTTTCCACACGTGCGGCCAGCACTGGGGAGGCAAAGGTAACGTCCACTATGGACCCACCCTGCCGCCGCACGCATGTTTGAACACTCCCCTGTTCAAGAGGGAGAGACCAGAGGAGGCTGCCCACGCCTCAAGCGCCCGCCCACGAGCGTCGGTGGCAGAGTTGCCCCACGTCTCTGACTTGGCGTTCAAGTCCCCCAGTACGGAAACCTGTCGCGGCGCCATCCTGCCGACTACGGCCGCTAGTACCCCGAGGAAATCCTCGAAGGCCTGGAGAGGGCGGTTTGGGGAGAAGTAGACCCCCACAAGGGCTTTTCCCCCCACACGGCGGCCACGTATCCCGATCCTCTCTCTAGAAGCGAGACTTTTGGGGAGTCTGTGGAAGACCGTGCCGCAATCGCGACTAGGCCATCCCTGTCGCCCAGCCAACTGGTCGGTCTTAATCCAGTAGGGCTCGGCAACTACCGCTACGTCCACCAACCAATCTGCCATGGTCTGCACCAGCAGGTCCTGGGCCGCTCTGCAGTGGTTGGTGTTGGCCTGTAGGATGAGATGATTGCGCCCCATTATTCAATCATCTCATCTCCCGCGTTAGCGACCGTGACCGGGGTAGCGGTGGCGGTAGCATTGGCAGCGGCAGGACGTTTTGGCGCCTGCATTTTGCCCTTCTTGGTGGGAGGAGTGCACTTCCTCCCAGCCATGAAATGGTTCGCTGGGCGACCACTGGCAGCGCACACAGCACAGTGCGGCGTGGTGGCGTCACAGGACGCCGCCAAGTGCCCCGACTTGCCGCAACGGTAGCAGGTGTCTGCCCTCTCCGCGCTGGACGGACACATGTATCGGGTGTGGCCAGTGCCGAAGCACTTGAAGCAGCGCAGAGGTTGCTCCTCGAGTGCTCGGACCACAGCTGAGCTGAACCCGATCAGCAGCCGTCCTTTGGTTCTGTTCAGGACGGCCTTGGCTGCGGTGACTGGGCAGTCCACACGGGTCATGCCCAGGCCGCGGCGGCCAGTCCAGATGGGCCGACCATGCACCGCCTCGACGGAGCAGCCTCCTGCTGCTGCAATGGCCGCAACCACTTCGTTCATGGAAACTGAATCATCGAGATCCACAACCTCCAGTGTCGCGGACTTGACTGGTCTGGCGACCTTTGCCACGTCCGCGATGCCCTCTCGCAGCTTAGCCGCGAAGAGATCCGCGTTTTGCGAACCCACGGCCCCGGGGAACTCGAATAATCGAGCGCCGGTTTGGGTACGGCGACACTTGATGGGGCCGATGCCCAATTGAATGGGGTCAGCGAACCCACGAGCCCGCGTCAGCACCGACTCGTAGGTTTCACCCCTTTCGGCGGCCTCTGGAGTGATGGTCACCGTCACCGCCGCCGACCTGGGAGCCGCAAGTTTCACAACCTTGTTTAAGGGAGCGGCAGGAGCCCTATTGGCTGCAGGAGCAGCCGGGGTGATTTTCGGGACCGTCTTCTTCTTTTTCCTCTCTTCACTACCTCCGTCCACGTCTCGGTGGGAGGGGTGGCGGAAGGTTCCCCCGCGTCGTCCTGCTGGCTAAGAGGAGGAGCTGCTTGGACGGTTCCAAGCTCGACTTGTGCATCGGCACATGTGCTGGGCGCAAGTGGAGCTGCCGCCTGGGACTTTTTTCCCTTCCCTTTGCCCTTAGAGGGCTTTGGGGCCTGGGGTTGCCCGCTGGTGGATGGGACCGTTGCCGGTGCCGGCATCGCGACTTGCGCTCTGTCCGCCGCGAGTGGGGGTCGGATGCGCTTTTCCGGCAACAGCCGATCCTCAATACCTGCAAGGCAGGCTCTGGTGAAGGCTCTCTCCTCCTGAGTGACCTTGCGGATGATGTCCTCAAGGTCGGAGGAGGAGCCTGTTGCTGCTGAGGTTTTGGGAGCAGGAGCCGTGGCTTCAGCCAGCTTTTTATGCAGCTGGCTTACCTCAGCCTGCAGGCGATCCACCCGCGCCTGCAGCTGCCGCGACTCGTCCGTGGCCGTGCGCTGCACCAGCTCCGCAATAATGCCGTGCAAGCTGGCTGCACGGCATTTAAGGGCCTTTTGGAAGGTTCCCTTCAGATTGGAGGACTTGGAGGCCACCTCCAAAATCTCCTCCTTGTCCTCCAGCGCCATTTGCGCAAGCTCGGCCACTGAGTGGTCTGCGTACAGGACGTTGGAAGCCCCGTAGCCGGCCCTGGACCTTGCGGCACCGGTTGCGCGCTCCTTGGCGGCGACCTTTTCTTCTAGGTCCTTTTGGACCTCCACCCTCTTGGCTTGCGCCAGAGACGCCCTCAGTTGGCGTTGAGCCTCATCAAGTCCCACGTCGTGGGAACTTGATTTCGCCTTCGCCTTTTTAGTCCTACCAGTTACAGATTCCGAAGAATCGTCGGATTCTTGCCTCAGGTAGGCCCGCTTTAGGTACCGACTGGTACTGGCGACCGGCTCGGTCACGGACTCGCAGTCCGACGAGTCGTCCGCCCGACAAAACAAACTAGCCGCAGATGGTGCGCGGCTAGTATCCGACACAGATATGTCGTCAGGTTGGCCCTGAAAAGGGCCGTTGGGTTGGCCCTGAGAAGGGCCGTTGGGTTCGCCCTGAGAAGGGCGTTTTGATTGGAAGCGCCCGGAGGCGTCCCGCAAAGGCTTCGATGGCATCGAAGAAAAGTCTTGTTCGTACTCAACCGCAATGAAGGAAAGTGTACGAAAGCACAGCGCTCGTTAGCCGCCGGTCTGCCACTCCGTTACGGTGGTCAGACACGGCGTTGCCCGGGGATCACTACGTGGAAGTCAGCACTGTGGGGGGATCCCCAACCTAACCTTTTTTTTTTTTTTTTTTTTTTTTTGACCCTGGGAAAAATACTTTATGTATCGTCCTCCCGTCGGGGGACGGGAGGGATATGTGGGACTCTCCGGTCGAAGCCGGCATACCCACTAAAAAACCCAGGAGCACACCCGCATCGCCAGTTAGGGGGTCTGGGAGACCGGCTGAACCTTTACTACCAGAACCCCCTCGGCGGAGCCCACCTGTGGTGGCAGGCCATTACAAGCCCCTCCCCAGCATGGGAAAGGGGCATCAGGAACGGTCGTGTGCCAACCGCTCCCGTCCCGCGAGAGGTGAGTAGTGCAATGCAGGTGTAGGCGCCCCCGCGCCTAGCACCCGCTACTCACCCCCGGGAGGGAGAAGACGGTTGTATTATCGTCTTCTCCTGCCGACTCTTCTTCGTCGGAGCGCTGGAGCGAGGGCGTCTTCCTCTCGCTCACGCTCCGCCACCTCCTTCTGCGATATTACGCACTCGCAGAAAGAGGCGACCGCCGCCCATGCCTCCTCACTCCCCAGCATAGCGCGAACATTGGAAGTGAGTGAGAGGTCTTCGCCAACCGCCGCAACCAAATTCTGGCGCGGTTCGGACCACGATGGGCACTCTTCCACAGTGTGCCGCACCGTGTCCGCTATCGCGCCGCAGTGGTGGCACGACGGGCTCTCCTCCCGCCCGATGCGGTGCAGGTATGAGCCAAAACAGCCATGGCCTGTCATCACCTGCACCAGGCGGAAGGAGAGGAAACCAAACGGCCGCTCGAGCCAAGCCTGGAGGACTGGCCCGATGGCGTCCAGAGTTCGTCTGCCAAAGGCAGCAGCGGCAAGGTCGTCCGCCCAGTGAACGACGATGGCCTCCTTGGCCTCCTGCCGCACGGCCTCCCTCACCTCATGAGCCGGGTGCTCTCCACGCGCCCTCCGCTCTGCCGTCCAATCATAGACTCTGGCGAGCACCCACGCCTCCAGCTCCCACGGAGGTGTGCCCGCCAGTGCGCATGCCGCCGCGAAGCCCACTGTGCGGTAGGCCCGCGCCACCCGCTGAGCGATAGCCCTTTGGGGCACACGAAGGGCGGTGGCATTCTCCCTTCTGTGTAGGGAGTCCGCCCAAATCGGAGCCCCATAAAGGGCCATGCTCCTGAGAATGCCGGCGTACAGACGCCGGCATCGCGCGCTGGGCCCCCCCAGATTTGGCATAAGCCACGAGAGGGCATTCGCTGTTCTTAGTAGGCGCTTGGACAGCTCGGCGAAGTGCGGGCGGAAACACCACCTGCTATCTAGAATGAGGCCCAGATATTTTATCTGGCCCTCTACGGCGACCCTGGTGCCGTCCACATAGATGTGGGCGTCGGGAGGGGGGCGCTGCCTCGGGCCGTGGAAGAACACGGCCTCGGTTTTGTGCAGCGCCACCGTCAGCCCCAGGCGGTGGATCCTGTTGGCAACCAGGGAGCCGCCCGCTGATGCCAGGTTGGCCGCCGTCGTGAAGCCCCGCGGGCAGTGAGGAGAGTGTCATCCGCGTAACATATGACACTCGTCCCGCGGAGGAGCGTTCCCCGCAGGAGCCAGTCGAAACCAACGTTCCATAGGAGGGGTCCTAACACTGACCCCTGCGGAACGCCGGACTCCACGACGTAGCGCCGAACCTCTCCGTCTCTGTCGACAAGGACGACAGCCCTGTCTGCCAAGTAATCGGCTAGTAGGCTCCGAAGGTATTGAGGCACCCCGTGGAATCGGAGCGCCTCTATGATGGTTGAATGGGGGATGGAGTTGAACGCGTTGGCTATATCAAACGACACAGCCAACAGTCCATCCCCTTCTTCCACGGCCTCCTTGACCTGGCCCTTGAGACGGGTCAGGGCATCTATTGTCGACCGCTGGGCTCGAAAACCGAACTGAGCGTCGGAGAGATCCGGTCCAACGTTGGCAAGATGGCGGTTGAGGCGGGCAGCGATGATCCCCTCGAACATTTTTCCGACCTCATCGAGCAGAACGATGGGCCGGTATGCCGAGGGGGAGTCCGCCGGGCGTCCGTCCTTGCGCAGCAGGCACAATTGCCCTTCCTTCCAGGGTTTCGGGAACCTCCCCGTTGCGAGACACGCGCTGAAGAGGTCCCGAAACCGCTCCTCCATTTGGGAGGCGGCAATGGCCACTACCCTAGCGGGGATACCGTCTGGGCCGGGGGCAGTTTTCTTTCCCCGGAGGCGGACTAACGCTGTGTGGACCTCGGTGTCGGTGACAGGTGGAGCATGTTCCTCCTCTTCCGCTAGGGGCCTCCCCCGAGGGGGTTCATCGCTGGAGGGGTGAAATCGGCGTTCCGGCGCGGGAACAGGGACAGCACCACCTCATCCAGCAATGAAGGCTCAAGGGTCTCGGTCACCGGGGGACCTGAGGGGCGCAGTTTGTTACGCGCCGCCCTGTATGGTCTCCCGAATGGATCGCCGTCTAGTGTCTCCAGCAGCTCGGCTCTCGCAGCGTCTTTGGCGGCGCCGATAGCTGACTTGAGGGCCGCCTTTGCCGCCTTGTACGCTTCGTACAGACGGTCCTCATTTGCTTCGTCTCTGTGCCGCCGGCGACGACTCCGCGTGAATTAAATATTCCACGACAGCAAGTGTCTATTTTTTATGGTTGACTCACAGTAACACGTATAACTCCCAATAAAATCCCTTATTAAAAAATGTTTACATTATTACCTATTTAATATGAAAAGAATCATAGAAATTGATACAGAAACACCAAAGATATACGTGAATTACGCTAAAGCCATCGTGCGTGAATACTGAATCATGCAATAAGGAATACTGAATGCGATAAGGAACTACTGGCAGTAGAGAACTGAAATTTGACATGTGTGTTTGTTGGGAGGAGTAGGCTACCACTAAGAGAGGATTTTTGGAAATTCCCTCCCAACGGGGAAGAGGGGGATAAATGGTTTTTTTTGCCGAAAGTCTTTGAAAGGCTATCAAGTAGAATCTATAAATTTTAAAAACTATTGTGTTGGCAACTACTTTAGCCGTCAAATAATGATACATGGTGGTAGCCTGATATTAATAAAAAAATCAGTAAAATATAAGGAAAGACATGACATTGCATCACTTTCGATAGAGCATACAATAGAGTTGTCCTGTGTTGAGCTGGATAGGCATATTGTAGTATGTGTTTATAGACCTCCTAATTTACAGAACCTTAATACTTTTAGCTCAGTAATGGAAGACGTATTGAGGAAAACGTGTTCCAATAGCAAATGTACTATAATATGTGGCGATTTTAATATTGATCTCTTGGAGAACGGCTCAAATAGTACTAATTTATTAAGTCTCTTTAAATGTTTTGATTTGTCTAATATTTTTCTTGAGCCCACCCGAGTAACATCCACTTCGGCGACTTGTATCGATAATATTTTTTGTAACTGTGATTATTTTAATAAAGACATTGTCAATAGATTACCTTCAGATCACAGTGGGCTGACAGTGAATTTTAATACAGTTTTATACATTTATTATTTTATACAATTTTGGTACAGTTGTAATTACAACTGTACCAAAAAGAGAAATTATATTTAGGCAAATCACAGATAAAAAAATTGAGTCGTTGAATCAGAACTTACAAAATGAATTATGCGACCAAATACATGATAGTGAATACCCGTGTGAGATTTATGCCAACTTATTGTCCATTGTTAAAACACAATTTGATAAAATCTTCCCTCTAAAACGTAAAAACATTCAAAGTAAATTTGTATTTTGTGACTGGGCTACACCAGGTATTCGTATAAGTAGGGAAAAGTTATTTGAGTTATATGGTATGAGACAATTTAATAATAGTGAGGATTTTCGCAGTCATGTATCAAAGTATTCTAAAATATTTAAAACGGTTTGTAAGCATGCTAAATCTCTGTACATTAGCAGTAAAATTAGAACCGCGGATAACAAAATAAAAACTACCTGGAACATAATTAATAGCGAGACAGGTAGAAATAAACAACGTAATTCTGAATTTAATTTAAATACCGAGAATGGACGCATTTGTACAGATATAAAAGTTGCCCAGGAATTCGAAACTTTTTTTAAAAATATTCCACTTAAAACTACGGAAGCCTTGAAATCATCTCCAACACTGTCTATAGATATTCTTAAAAATAATGTCGAGAAATGCTCAATAGATTTTCGATTTCAACACACAAACCCCCAAACAGTAATAAAAGCGTTCAAAGATATTAAAGTTAAGTCAACTGAAGATCTCTGGGGAATGTCGGTTAGGGTGTGTAAGTCTTTTATAGAGACTATAGCACCTTACTTAGCTTTAATTTTTAATAAAAGTGTAGATCAAGGAGTCTTCCCAGACTTAATGAAACAGAGTAAAGTTGTTCCATTGTTTAAATCCGGTGATAGTGCGGAGCCCAATAACTATAGGCCGGTTTCTATCTTACCAGTGCTCAGTAAAGTGTTTGAAAAACTGATGCTTACTCAAATGCTGCATCACTTTAACACAAACTCTATTTTTCACGATCAACAATACGGGTTCACCAAGGGACGCTGTACAACTGACGCTGGAGTAGCTCTAATTAAGCGGGTGTTCGCTTCGTGGGAAGACGCACAGGATGCTATCGGAATATTTTGTGATCTTTCGAAGGCATTTGACTGCGTTGAACACGAGACTCTATTGCTGAAGCTAGAACATTACGGTATTCGGGGTATATCGCTAAATCTATTGAAGTCATACCTTCAGGATAGGCAACTTAAAGTACAAGTTAATAAAATAAACTCACCGGGTGCTAGCATGTCTATGGGAGTAACGCAGGGCTCAATACTAGGCCCATTCCTATTTTTGGCATATATAAACGACTTGCCCCATTTATTTCAGAATGAACCTCAGATGGTATTATTTGCTGATGACACATCATTAGTTTTTAAAATAAATAGACGAAAAAATAATTATGACGACGTAAATAATGCTCTAATGAAGGTGTAACGGTTTCTTCGCTTCAGGTTCGAAACAAACTTCAAAATTACACGTTAAATAACTAAGTACTTAATTCCTAAAGCTAACGCTAATTACTATTTACATTATTATACAAATAAAAAAAATATTAATATGAACTAAAACTAATTAAATATTAATTCATAAGCAAACTCGGGAGGCACAGTATGTTTAGCAGTTCACGCCGTGATCGCGTGGAGGGATCGATAGGCGGCGCGCGCTGTGGAATTTTACCTGTGCCAGAGCTAACTGGACGACGTTGAGGTCGGACGTGCCGCGTTACCTAAATATTATTTCCTTCTACCTGCGACTATTATATTGAGTCGAGATTATTCAATATATAATAATTTTATAGATAATTATATCTATCTAGTACTTGCGCGGCTGTTAAAGTTTATAACAATTGAGTGTATCGTTTTCACCCCGAATCGGGTAAGTGTTGCAAAATTATATCTATTAAGTATAGCTCAGTAGAATTGTAAATCTGATAAATATGCGTTGAGCTCATCTTCTCATTAAATTGCTACCTTGCTATAAATTGCTTGTTTGTTCAAATATGTAGTAGCTTGTAGTGACAGATATTTTTATACTAGCTACCTTTCTGTTGCTTTTATGTACATTGACTGCCTCATCATTGATCACTATTTCATGTCATCTTTACCATCTGTACCTCATAGTATCACGTCGCTTTTGTAGAATTCACATAGGGGTGTGGCAGTCACGTAAATATTGAGGGTAGTGTTAAAGTGGAAGGTTTACACTATTCCAGGGTTCACCGCTCCGGTACCGGACTTCGCTGGTACTAATTGGACTACCCTGCAACCTACTTTCTACCTGCGCTACGACGACCACCGGACTACCCTAGTGACCGACCACGCATTCGCCGATCTATCAGGGCAGTGGTATTGATTGCTGGACTTTTCACGTGTTGGTCTTAGTGAATATTGAAGAACCCACTGTCTCCCTTGATCTTAGATTCTTATTATACCTTCTCTTAGCATTATAACGGCTGTTTTATTTACCCAAAAGGTACAGTTGTTACAAAGGTTCAAAATTGGTTTACATCAAATAACTTAGTATTAAATGATAAAAAGACAAAATGTATTAGATTTGTTTTGCCAAATGTTAAGACTAACCAATGCGATGTATTATTAAATAGTCAGAAATGTTAAATGTTATAATAGAGTTCCAATGGAAATACAGAATCTGAATGAATCAAAATTTAAACTATGTATTAAAAAAACGTTATGTAGACAAGCATACTACAAAGTAAATGATTATATAGAAGATAAAAATGCTTGGAGGCAAGCTGGTCCGGCTCCACAGGATAACTAATAAAACGTAGTAATATAACCATGTTATTTCGACGTATTCTGTACTTTATACAATTATTGTAAATGTGAGAGCCCTGTAATTAACTGAAATCAAATTAGACTAGTAGAATGCATTTATGTCAGCTTGGAGTTGTCATGCTCACTCAAAGGTCTCATTGGCGGTGGCACGGGCATTGGATCGCTCGATTCCCTGCAACATGGTTGAGTTGGGCGGTGCTGGTGTACGTGTCATGTTCGTGAACGGGCGCTGTCAACTGGGACTGGTCAGCCCCGGACTGCATTAATTTTTATTGTCCTCTAGGTTATTTTCTTTTTCTGTCACTTTGACTGTATATTAGTTTTACATTGTTCTCACATAGCTGAAGTAATCGAAACAATGTAACCAAGAATTGTATTGTAAATCTGATTGAAAAAGAGTAACCTATGGAGTTTCTTGCTCGTTCTTCTCCATAGGAATCTACACTTTGGAACGAGCAAATAGCTTCACTAGAGGACTGACCGACAGACAGACGTTATTAATATTATTATATTTGCTTTGACGTTCAAAAGTGCCTTCCTGGTCTATTTGAAATAAATGATTTTGACTTTGACTTTATTCCACGCGGACGAAGTCGCGGGCAAAAGCTAGTTTTAAAATATGTCAGATCTTATTTATGACAGGTATCGTTTTAGACCAAAGTCATTTTCGACAGATACACAAAATATACAGACTACATTATTAAAGTCCATGATTTCGTCTAAAGTGAATTTTTTTATATTATAGGAGCAGAAACCTTAGGGAATAAAAGAGTAAGCGATAAATATTAACCTTTATTTCTTATAATATAATTACAATTAAAAGTACAACATAAATTATTGGGGAACTTCATAGAAAACAATGACTAGTGTTTGGTAGTAGTACGCAGCGGGGCAGTGGCGGGCAGTGGCGGGCCTGGGTCACGTGAGCACGAGCACGAGCAGGACGATGCCGAAGCCGGCCGCCAGGCACACGATGAGGCCGAGCTTCTTCTGTAACAGGGAGGCGCCGGTTGTATACACTGCGATGGGGACTGGGGCTACAGTCGGTAGTGTTGCGGAGCTTACCTTGCGCGCCTTGGTGCGGCTGACGGTGCCCTTGAGCAGCTGCGTGCCGCCGCTGCCGACGTGCTCCGTGGCCTGCAGTGCGTAGTACTCCACGCTGTCCACCTGGTCTTGCTGCAACATAGCAAACTTTAATCTGACAAACCGCTCCTAGCTATCTCTTCCATCGAGGCCGGACGGTTTACCTGCGCCCACGCCGGCTGACTCGGTTCTAATTCTTGGCCCTTGGTTTGGTCAATTGAAATATTTTCCTTAGTTTGGAATGTCTGTGTATCACCACGCTTGCGATGGTACTTATGTAAACACTACTAAGGTTGAAAATAAAACTTTGGGAAAATAGATAAACTTTACTAGACAACTTCTATTAGCGTAATTATTGTATTGTATTGCGCTAACAAGATATTTATTTCTTGGTGGCCCGGAGGTTTAAGACGCCCGCTTTTTCCGGAATAAGTGCTTAGTGCAGTCAGTGATTAGTGCAACAACTCGATGTATCCCCACTGCTATTTTAAAATAATATTTTCGGTACCTGCATACATCACTGTTCTAGAGAGTTTTGGCATTTAAAAATCCCCCCACATTTACGTGGAAATGCCTCAGTACCGATGGTCGTGGGTGATGCATCCGATGTTCAGTCAACAATTAACTTACTTTTTTGTCCAGGGCCTCCAGTTCCGTTTGAATCCACTTGCGTATGCCAAAAGAGTAGAACAGTACCGACGTGCCCCAGTCGTTGTATTTACATACACAATTATATCGTATAGGTACACAATACAAACCGGTGTATAGTTGTTGCGCGAAGAAGTAACAAACATTAAGCTACAGTCCATGATGATCGAACGACGGGCCTTATTAGGTACTAGCTTTTGCCCGCGACTTCGTTCGCGTGGAATAGTGACTTCCGGCAAATTTTTGGTTTTAACCACATAGTTCCCAATCTCGCGGAATCTCTTCAAAAATGAGACGTAGAAGATATTCCAGGGAACTCTTCAAAAATCAACATAATGAGCTCTGCGTTTGAATTTAATAGATGTATACTCACTTAGGGCATTGAAAAAATTGTTTAAAAACGGACTTAAACTAAAGAAATATTATAATCTTTCCGAACTTAAGATGAAAACTAACTTAAAACTAAAGAAAGCTACGAATTACGAATTTATAACATTTAAAAAAGAAATTATATTACAACCTATCCTCTATGCTATAATAACCAAGCTTAAACTAAATAATTTAAAAGAAACGACTTAAATCTAATCTATCTAATTAATTAATAAATTAGACTTACAATTTTATTAAAAAACTAACTACAGTAACTACTAATAATCGATATCAAACTAAACCTACGTTAAATAATTTAACCAGAAAACCAGAAAAACCCAACAAATAAACTTATTAATTGACAAATACAACGAAACCAATTTATTTAGAATATACGAAACAGCAGGACCACTACAGACAAATAATCATACGACTGATAATACACTTTTTCTACGATAGTACCGAAGCGCTCGGCCGATACCCAACCAAATGAATGTAACGAAACCATAGCGCGATAAATTTCTATTTTTATTTTTTGATTTTTGAAATAAAACTATCCTATGTCCTTTCTAAGGTTCTAAACTATATCTGTACCAAATTACAACCAAATCCGTCAAATAGTTTCGGAGATTAATGGTATAAGCATAGAATAGTGTTCGACGTGATTCTTTAATTTGACATAACTTTTTTATTTATGAACCGATTGACATGAAACAAACACTAAATGTAAATTGAAGCATACCACAATATATTCGTGAAAACCGCATCCAACTCGGATCAGCCGTTTCTGAGATTAGCGCGCATAGACACACAGACAAACAGACAAACAGACAAACAGATAAACAGACAAACAGACAAACAGACAAACAGACAAACAGACAAACAGACAAACAGACAAACAGACAAACAGACAAACAGACAAACAGACAAACAGACAAACAGACAAACAGACAAACAGACAAACAGACAAACAGACAAACAGACAAACAGACAAACAGACAAACAGACAAACAGACAAACAGACAAACAGACAAACAGACAAACAGACAAACAGACAAACAGACAAACAGACAAACAGACAAACAGACAAACAGACAAACAGACAAACAGACAAACAGACAAACAGACAAACAGACAAACAGACAAACAGACAAACAGACAAAAAAAAAGTTAATTACATTTTTGGGTTCGACATCGACATAACAATAACCCCTGCTATTTTTTTTATTTTTATTTTCAATGTACAGACAGCACTTTTCTACGATTTTATTATATGTATATAGATTTATCGTAGAAGGCACGCAGGCAAGCATTGTGAACCGGGCCCGGGGGTCAGACACAGCACTGTATACCTGTTGCGCGACGAGGTGCGCGAGCTGCGTGAAGAGGTCGCGCACGTCGACCAGCGCGGCCTCGAGGCGCGCGAGCTCCTCGTGGCGCGCCTCCACGTCGCGCAGCGCGCGCCGCGCCTCCGCGGTCTCGGCGCGCACGTTGTCCACGAACAGCGCGATGTTGTTGGACTCCAGCAGCGCCTCGCACTCCTCCTCCGACACCGACAGCTGGGCTGCAACACGCCGCGCACGTCGCTCATTCAACCGAGCCATTGAACTTGTTCACTGAGCGTTATTTCAAAACATCTACAATTAGGAAACGCTTCCTAACTATCCCGCTAATGAAAGGCTATGTGCACATGCGCCTGTATTTCAAACGATGTCTCGATTCGTTTTACGTTACAAGAAGGATCAATTAAAAAAAGAAGTAGGTATAGTCAGCGCTAAGAGAACATCATCGCAAGTTCCCGCGGGAACGGAACACAACATGGTATACATCCTGGGATGTCGCAAGCATCAGTTTGCGCGGACGTACTGTAATGTAGCCCCAAACAGTGCGAGTGCAGTAGTTAGTTAGAGGTAACTATTACACACTTCTTATTCAAGTCATTCACCCGACCTTCAGTTCGACTTTAGTAGTTTTTGTCGGTCTGTACCATGTCCGCAGTGTCCGTGGTCGTGTACCCAATACCTACTCCTACAGGCGGACAGACTTGCCAACGGAATGATATAGCACAACTTCCAAATTATACTGCCACTATATGTAAGATGTTTTTATTTGGAAGTAGCACACGGGAGTAGCGCGAGCGGGCGACAGCGCGGCGCGGTGTGGTCATCCTACATCCGCTTGAACTCAATTAGTTAATGCGCGCTGTCGCCCGCTCCTGCCGGCATCCAATCTAAGGAGTAGTACATGGCGCGCGGCGCGCGGCTGGCCACTCACTGAGCTGGATCTGGTGCTGCAGCAGGAGCAGCTGCTGCGCGCGCACGGCGTCCAGCGCGGCGTGGTGGCGCTGCAGCGCGTCCGCGTACAGGCGCCGGCAGGCCGCGTACTGCAGCCGTGCTATGCGCGCCGCCGCGTCGTTGCGCGTGCTCAGCCGGCCCTCGAACTGGCGCAGCGCCCCGCTCACCTTCAGCCCGGTCGCGTTGGACGCCGTCACCGCCGCATCCAACTGCTCCTGCAAGTCTGCGTGCACGCCGCATTAGTTGGTGGCGGGAGGGGCGCGGGGCGGGGCGCGCCGGGGCTGACTACTTACTCTTGTTGGTGTGGAAGGTGGGGTCCGAGTGCAGGCGCCGGATCAGCTGCGTGTTGTTGTCGAGCTCGTGGATCCAGCCGCGCATGCGCTCCACCTGCAGCACCACGGAATGAGCACTAGCACACTAGTGCAGCGCGGTCGCCGGGTCAAGGCTGCGGCCCGCGATACTGCGCCGCGTGTGTAAACAAACAGTACGTCGCGCGCCGAGCTAGGTGTGCGCGCGCCTTGTCATACATCGTTGCTTAGATGATACTTTTCGATGTGGGATTACAAATAAGTAATAACGCGTAAGAATATGTTCGTGCGCTAGCAAGTAATAATAAACACGTGACGTCATCAGAGCGCAGCTCATGGAAACTTTTTGTGTCATGATCGTAATGATTATGTGACGGGATGTAAGCATGTAGGAGACGAGCGGTGCGCGTGCGCTGCACTACAACATGGCGGGCACTAAATAATTAGTCGGGCTGCTAATGAACACAACGAGCGGATCGTTAACATCGCACGTCTCCCGTAATGAAGCGGCGCGTGACAGTGCGCCTGCGCGGGCCGCAGGTTCGGGGCTCGTACCTCGCGGAAGATGTCCTGGATGTGCGCGGCGTGGTCGGCGGCGGCGGCGGGCTCGCCGGGCGTCACGGTGGCGCAGTACACGCTGCCGGCCGCGCCGCTCGCCAGCTGCAACACACGCTCGTCAGTCGCCGGCCTCACTGCCCCGGCCGCCCCCGGTCCGGGCCCGTGCCCTCACTCACATGCTGCAGCTCGGCCAGCCGGTCCCGGGTCCTCATGTTGTCCGCGCTCAGGTGCGGCGGTGCGCTCGCGGCGGTATCTAATCGCGCACTGATAACGTCGCTCGCGCTGATATCACGCGCCTCACCGGCCGCGCACAGCGCGCGCCGTTCACTTGAGGTCACTACACCCGCGCCGCCCGCGGACCGACTCCGCGCTGTCCGCGACGAGTACTGAAACCAACCGCGCTTCATTACACTATATATTTGCCTACACTGCGGTCTGCAGCTGACTAAACCATTAGAGCCGATGACCCTCCAAGTACCGTAAACATTTGTTTACCTTAGTATTAGATCACTTGCCTGATTAATTATGAAGGTAACGCCTGCAACATGAGGATAACACACTTCCCAATAAGAGGCGTTATTGTGATATTCAAAGAAAAATAAAATGTTTTAATATAAACGAACAGATGTTTATTTCATTACGTTAAAGAGAAGGGAGGAGGTTTGACACTAGTAGCGAAAAATATCCTCAGGCCATTTCATAACCGAATGTGGCCGCCCTATGTCCGCGATAGCGACACGCACGAATTACATTTTTGAGGTCTTGAATCGACGCTGGGCTATTGGCGGAGACCTTCCCTTTCACGTGATCCCAAAAAAATAAGTTATATTACAAGATCTCGGTGGCCAAGTATGATCACCTCTTCTAAAGATAACACGGTCCGTAAACGTTTCCAGTAAACGACCAATGGTTGCGTTGCCGTCCTGTAGCAAGTCACATGTACCGAGAGAGCGGGCTACTCGACATAACACCTCTGATTGGAAAACCCTTTACTTACAACATGCGTCGTGAGGCGCTGAGGTGATTACTTGGAACCGCTGCAGAACTGTAAAGTCCCGAGTTCAGGTCTAAGAAGTATTGGGAGAATAGAGAACGTCTCCGATCGGAAGTTACGACTACACAATATTCAGCATGTACATTGGCTGATTAATACTTTAATAATGCGTCGGTATCGGATCATCATTAGAGAGCATGACAAAAGTGCGTGAATGTGATCCATTTGCAATGACAGTATAATGATTTAATTTGTATGTGCAAAATTTAATAAATAACTATCGGAAATATGTTATTGAGGATGGGATGGTTGACATATGTCGGGCATGTCATAGTCCTGGTGAATCCATAAGACATATAATTTCTGGTTGTGGTCGTTTGGCTAATAGTGAATATTTGCATGGAACATAATCAGGTAGCCAAGATTCCACCAGCAACTTGCTTTGCACTATCAACTTTTTTTTTGGGACAAGCCCGCCTCTCGCCACACCCTCCCATACCGCTGCAACTCCTGTAAACCAGGATCTAAAGTAGATACAAACATGAAAACACCGTAACACTGAAGTCCGGCGCGTCCCAGGGAAATGAATGACTGTCTTGGATCCCGCAACGAAACAAATCAGAAGATGTTATTTGAGGAGAAGAAAAAGAAAACGATAGTTTCCACTTACCTCGGCGAATTTAATGCAGGAGATAAAATGACTTAAGCCTTAAGGCACAAAAAAGACTGCACAACTGGGAGAAGCCCAGGCGCCAAGCACATAAAACTAAAATACTAAATGGGTCCTATGCGTGACCTGTTATACTTGTTTCCAATAATAGGAATGGCAAAAACGCCTAAACGCTTTTAAAGTTGCCATGGGCAGTAAGAAATTGGGCAACACAGTGATCCACCTCCAACCATGTCCTCTTCAGTCGCTCATGCACGGATGGAAAGAACTGATAGAGGTGGCGGCCCTTGGTAGAAGATTCCCATCTACACTGCCACTCACTATCAACTTGTTGAGTTTGAGGTTCCATACTAAATACAAGTATGTGCCCGACCATAGAAAACAGCCATATCACGTGGTACTGGGATCGGCATCGCCATCCCCCATGACAAGAACCTCGTGAAAGCTGAGAAAGATAAACAAATAAAATATCTTGACTTGGCTCACGAGGTTGTCGATATGTGGAATGTGGATTCGGCTATCATTGTGCCGATAGTCGTGTCGGCCAATGCGCTGATCCCTAAAAGCCTCGACATCCATGTGATGAGGCTGGCGTTAGGCGGGTGGATCAAGGGCCTGATACAGAAGACAGTTCTCCTAGAAACAGCACGTATTGTGAGAAGGTTTCTGTCTCTGCAGCCCTAATCACTAGTAGTTCAGACCACGCTCCCACTACTGGTCGACTCCTATTTGTATATTTTTAAATATTATTTTAATATAGTTTTTTATAATTAGTATTTAAAAATATATTTTAAATAAATACATGGAATAACATTAATAATTACGAAACCATCATGTAACCTAATGGCGCAGGGCATTACTCTAATGGTGTAAGATGACCGTGCTGAGAACATAAACAATTAACCTATCATACAACTAATAAATATGTGTAGGTCTGCAGCGGCACAGCGGCACTGTATATATCAATATCTATTCTATACATTTGGTGGTGTAGGTAACAAATGTCAATTTTTAGACATTCGCCAATAGTTTCTAGTGTAGTCACAAAGTAAACCACAACAGTAGTCAAATAAAGTTAGGCAAGCACTGGGTTCACCATTCGGTACAAAGTGACAAAAGTCCCCACAGATCGAATCGATCTTACAACAATTAGGTACCTATTTTATTTGTAAACGAATGTATAAACTTGATATACCTACTACTTTGCTTTGCTCGAAACAGCCAAGTCGTATCATAATAGACAAATGAAATAACAAAAAATAGAGTAGATAGAACAAAATTTTGGTGGAGACTTTATTTCTAAGTGTGAACTCATCACTTCACTATTAGCAATAAAATATTAGAAGTCCCCATGAATATACAATGCGTCGAAAGTTGTTTGGGACAAAGGCAAAGGTCCAAAATTAATGAATTTTGGATTTTTCTTTATTATTTCAATTTCCTACTTCGGACTGTTCCGACTTTCGTTCATAGAAAAGTACCTTCATATAATAAATAATATTGTGTTTATACATTACGTTGCAAATAAAAGTTTATTCTAAGATCAAATAAAAGTACCTAAGTATTTAAAATTAAGTCGAGATTCACTTATATTATCTACATCTATATTTGTACTTCAATATACTAATAAAGCTTAAGAGTTTGTTTGAACGCGCTAATCTCCGGAACGACTGTAGGGTACTACTCCGGTTCTCGAATGCGAAGGTTCGTATCGAATTGTAGTATGCAATCTGCGAAGTTTTTTCGTTTGTTGAATTAGAGTAGACCCCCTGGTCCGATTTGAAAACTTCTGTTTATGTTGGATATATATCGATATGTCATGGATAAAAGACAATCGACTTATTTTATTTTAATTTGTACTTTATTAAATGTTTTACTTTAGGTCATGGGTTTATATTTTGTAACAACGTTAACTAAAATATAGCGCCATCTATACAACAACGCGCGTACTACTATCATTGTAGACTGTTGCAGTCACTGACTCAACCGACGGCACATCACGTTTATTCCTTCACGGCATAGATGGCGCTGCCCTATCTAAGCTCGGTATAATTATCCGCTTCACTTACACGAAACACGATTTTTGAAATAGTTCCCAACTAATACGATTATACGACTACTAAATAAACATATTTGTTTGTTAGTATTCAGTTTTAACCGACTTTAAAAAAAGTAGTAGTTTCTCAGTTTGATTGACTGCATGTGCCTTCATACTTATTATATCCTTTATAAAACACACTTTTTTATTTACTATTTTAACTTTATGTGAGTTTTTTGACAAATTACAAAGTATAACTATAGTACACACATTTATTATGAGAGGGTAGTTTGGCTAACTAAAGCAGACTGGAACAACTGCATAGTGAGCTCGGCCTCGACGGACCAACATTAAATACTGTGGGCACAGCTGCGGGTTTCAAGGAGTCAAGGACTAGTAATTATTAACATTCAAAGTCTTTTTATACAAGTCGGGACATGCCAAATTTTTCCCGCTCGCATGCAGAGTTCCCGCTCTTATGACAGAGTGAGTTTCTGCCTGTTCGGTACAGAATGTACATTTATTTTCCTTAGCCGCATCAGGGATGTGAAAGGTACGCAGATCAACAAACAATCTGCATTATTTTTTGTAAGCCTTCTCCAACCACTTACCGAGCGCGAGCGAACCGCGAGCGAAGCCGCGGGCAAAAGTAATCCAATAAATAAAATATTTTCAGTTAACTTGAATTTGTATTTGTCTATAATATCCCTGATCCTGAACATAAATGAACATTGTGAGTGTGGCAGTGGCACGCCGTAGCAGTGGACGTCTTCTGACTGTCTTCTTGATAATCATGATTATAATGTTAAGGTATGGTTTAAACAAAGGGATACACAAGGGGGACGCCGGGTTCAGTGATTTTCATTATATCTAATTTCTTCTATAGGTCTCATATGATGGGAAAACTGAAAGATTTTAGAAAGGGCCGCTTAAAATATAAAAAAAATGAAATATTTCAAACATGTAACTCTTTCAAATGTCCTTGATTGTTAATTCATTAATTTGTCATTTGTTTTACGATTTGGCGGCAACTTGTCTGCGCAACATTTTCGTGCCTTTCCCGATGACGCCCCATCTCGGAGTAACTCGGACCACATACCTACGGCCCATTTGGGACGAGTTGCAGAAAATAAAATAAAATAATATTTTTAGTGGTCAACTCGTCCCACGTCACTACCACAATGAGATAAGGTACAGTCAGTAGCAAAAGGGTTAGTGTGGAAATAATAAAGTTCTATTACTTTGTTGAAAACAAAAGATTTTCTAGGAACTTCATTCTATCTATGTTATCATTTACTTCATAAGTGACCGCCATGACCATAGTTTAAGCCACACATGTTTACTATTCTTAGTAATTTTGGTTAACACATGAATTTGTGCGATTGCTAACAAAATATTAGGTAATAAATTATTTAACCGACACTAAAAAAAGAGGTTCTTACTTCGTCAGGATTTTTTAATATGAAATAATCTATGAACAATACGAAAGTGAAGTACTATAAAAAATATTTTTAATCTTGTGTTGCTAACTGTACCAAACATTGATAAAGTTTAAAAATCCATACAAAAAAAAAAGTGGGACGAGTTGACCACTAAAAACTTAATTTATTTTTAATTTCCCCAACTCGTCCCAAATGGGCCGTAGGCATGTGGTCCGAGTTGACTACTTACTCCCATCTCGTGGCAGTTTGCAACTGGTGTAATGAATAAACGTGGTCGCACTAATCTCTCCGATAATTTGCGAGAGCCTTCTACAGCGATACTGCAGATAACATGAGTGCTGTGCGGCGTATGACAGACACTGACAGCGGAGTAACCTGGCAGCAGATTCGGACAAGCCCAGCTATTGGTATGCCAAGGGTTAGGGTTAGCCTGGCCATACCCGCATCTGTACCCCTACGACCTTCCTTTCCCCTACCGTTACCTCTACCTCTAATCTTATTCCTTTTTCTACCTCTACCCCTAACTCTACTTCTATCTGTACTCCTACCCGCACCAGTACCTCTACCTGTTCCCTTGCTCCTTCTCGTACCCCTAAATCTGTCGCGTGAATCCGTTGAGTGGTTTACAAGGAATCCCGTGATTATGAAAAAGTTGTATGTTTCCAACTGGCCCTACTTTTAGACAATAGGCCTGTTGTGGACGGTGTGTTTGCTATGTTGTCAGCTTGTCCACTGGAGTAGAGACTGCTGAAGTTTTCCTTGTTGTCTGTTACAAATGTGACAACCAGTGAATGCGCCAAATAAATATTACAATCCATTGGACCCGAGGTAATGTTGAGACAAATCTCTGCACCAAGCATCTAGCAGGACGCACCAGCGACTCGTGTCCATCGAAACTGAAGGCAACAATGGACAATGAGACGTCAATACAAGATTCCTCCATTTGGCTGCAAAAGGTAAGGAGAGTAGGAATAATTAGTATACCTGATTCGGACTCACGTTGGTATCAGTCAGGTATGGAACCCGACGGCGCCACCCTTTGCTTGACTAGCGGGCTAACGAGCTGAAGGTGCCGACACCGTACTCGCCTATATTACGTACCTACGTGATCGGTGTTACCTATGACAGTGATGAGAGCCGAAACTTTTTCTTTCTCTTTCTTCTTTCTACTATATTTTTCCCGGACAACACTTAGATACATTAAAAAATGATGTTATTTGGAATAAGTTCGTGTTGTTTACCTAAAGGGGATTGACCAACTTGTATGGGACTTTGGCTATTTTTAAACAAGCACTTCAGCTAATATTATATGTTTGATTTATTAGTTCATATCAGTAAGAATGAAGATACAAACTTAGTTTTATATCAAGATTTATATTTAGATATTTTTTTACATTTTATTGAAACTGGTTATGCATGAAATAAAACATTTTTTTCTATTAAAATGCATTATTAATCCGATTTATATGTAATTAAAATATGGTCAAGGAACTCGGCAGGTGGATTAATAATTTTCTGGTACCTTGCCCAGCTCAAAAACCAAATAATAGTCACATGTGCACAGCAACCTACTGTTCTACGACCCACCAAGCAGTTGCAGCAATATTGTTTTATGGCTGTCCTGCCTTCAGTGTTATTTTCATATAATATATATACAAAATATGTTTTCCTACTAATGTGTCTACTTTGTATTTTCCCACGCAATAAACTGCAGTTGCAACACTCACAATGCAAAAGAACAAAGCGAATAATATCTGTCATTTTGACGAAAAGCACAACAGATTGACAGCAGATTGGCAGCACTAAAGTCAAATTCAAATCCAACTACTACAAAGACTTGGTCTTATAATAACAAATCCCAATAAAAATAGTTTTTTTAATAGTGCTAATTTGTACATAGTTATTAGCATCAGACATTTACTAAAATATAAAAAAAATTATTGGTAAATTACATTTTTGTTGAGCAGCCTGTTTAAAAATAGCCAGCTTTGGACAATCTCCTTTGCGAATAGACATAACATAACATAGTCGTTACTACTATCAACTTTTCTGAACCAGTTTATATAAAAAACTAAAACGGTAAAAGAAAAATAAAAGGCAGTAATATGATATTGTTGTAACAAATATAGGTATATTTATAGTATGGAAAAATATAGTACTAAGGAAGTCCTCGTTCCAAAGTTTACGCTAATAAGCACTACCTGTTCCCATCACTGGTTATGGCGATAGGAACACACACACAGGGACACAGCAATGTGAATGAAAGCACCGATAAAGTCTATGATGTTTTATTGTAACATACAGATAGTTTTCTACACATCCACCTTACATAGTCATCGCGTGGAGCGCTAACTGATATGAGCTCTGTACAGCGGCGGCGGCGAGCGCCGCGCTCCCACATAAATAAAATTCACGTAATAATATATAAACTTAGCCTAGGGCGGGCGCAGCGGCCCGCACGTACATCTATATACACGCTAACACTAGTCTGTACACCGCGCCGCGCCCGCGCACTATTTACAACGAGATATGTGTCAGCCGGGGCCCGGGGCCCGCCGGCGGGCCGCGTCAGTCGCGCGGCGGCGCGCGCGCCAGCAGCGCCAGCGGCTGCAGCGCCACGGACGCCGCGTGCAGCGCGTGCGCGTGCGGCGCCAGCGCCACCGCGCCCCCGCGCCCCCGGCGCCCTCGCCCGCCGGCGGGTTGATGCGCTTCTCCTTCTGGCGCCGGTTGCAGAACCACACGCGCACCACCTCCTTCTCCATGCAGAGCGCGTCGGCCAGCGCGGCGATCTCCTCGCTGGTGGGCTTGGGGTTGTGCAGGAAGGCCTTCTCCAGGGCGACGCGCACGCCCGACTCGATGGAGGTGCGCTTCTTGCGGCGCCGGCCCACGGCCTCGGCCAGGCCGGCGCCCAGCGCGGCCCCGGCGCCCGTGCCGGCGCCGCCGCCCGCCAGCGACGAGTCGGCGTCCTCCAGCCACTTCTGCAGGAGCGGTTTTAGTTTGCACATGTTCTTGAAGCTCAGGTTGAGCGCCTCGAACCGTGATATCGTCGTTTGCGAGAAGTCGTTCCCGTACAACTTGCCCATGGCGAGGCCGACGTCGCCCTGCGTGAACCCTGCGGATCAGAGAATGCTTTGAGTTACTTTCCGCCTGGTGGGCAGCCGACGGCCGCCACAGACGGGCCCGAGCTGGCTCGGGGCGGGAGCTCACCGAGTTTGATGCGTCTCTGCTTGAAGGTCTTGGCGAAGTGTTCCAGTTCTTCGAGGTCGGCAGTGTCATCAGCCGTGGGCTCGAGCGCGCGCGGTTTGTGCGCGTGCGCGTGTAACGGAGTGTGCGCGTGCGCGTGCAGCGGGGAGCGCGCGCGGCCGGAGCCCGGCGTGAGCGGCGTGAGGAATGCGCCCGCGCCGGGCGGCGTGCGCCGCGGTGACGGAGACCGTCCGTCTGCACCAAAACACTTATTGTTACCGCAATCTTGTCATACAGTCACTCTAGGTCATAAGTCTCACAATATTTACATTAACATCAATATACATTAACATCAAGTCCACGGAAATATTAGAACTGCATGTGGTGCTGGGCAAGTGGACGGAAGCAAAACTGGCGAACGAACCTTGCATGTACTTGTAAGTGGGCGACGTCCCCGTGGTGGGGGGCGGCACTGCGCCGGCGCGCGCCTGCAGCTGCTGCAACTGTTGCGCCGCCGCCTGCGCCACTGCCTGCTGTACCTGCAACATGCAACGCGGGCGTGAGCTCTGCTGGGGGCGCGGGGCGCGGGGGCGGGGTGCGGGGGCGGGGTAGCGCCGTACTCACCTGCGTGTGGAGCAGCAGCGAGTGCGCGCCGTGCTGGGTGAGCAGCAGGTGCTGGAGCTGCGCCAGCGCGTTGCCGGCGCCCGCCGCGTTCTGCACACAACGGACACGTCACACTCCGCTCAGTGAGGGACACACACACACACACATACTGCACGGCAGATACTCACGAACACGGCGGCGGTGGCGGCGGCCGCGCTGGCGACGTGCGGCGGGTGCGCGGGGTGCGCGGGGTGCGAGGGGTGCGGCAGGGGCGCGGAGGGCGCGCGGGGCGGGGAGGGGGGGCGCTCGTCGCCGCTGATGTCGCCCTCGCCGCTGGCGGAGCCATCTGCGCAACAACATCTTTCATTGTTTCGAGTTCTTGATGTGCAAACTTAAGCTGGTTCTGTACTAGCCGTGTCAAATTAGATTTATTTGTATAGCCGCTATACATATACAGAATGAACGGAAGATCAGGAATAGCTTCATCTCTTCATCAGTAAAATGTTCAACTGCCTAGGCTGGCACGGCAATCATCATAATACTGATTATAATCTCCTCAGTGTCAGAAATCGTGAAACACCACTCTGTTCCAAGTCCTGCTGCCGGGGTCTCGGTACCTATATACTCGGTACCTATACATATATGTACTCGGTACCTATTTACTCGTAACCCCAAACACATACTTTTACTAGTAGCAAGTTGGCAAACCGCGTAGTGGACCACTAGCAGGACGGAATAAAATTTGTTAAATTTTTTTGATAAGCGGCAGACACATAGTGCCTAATATAATATGAATTAAAATTAGCTGGCACTTCCTTAGATCAGATTTCATATGATAACAAAAGATATAAAGCTCGCTACAGGTCGGTCGGCTGCACATACGTGACAGTTCAACACATAATAGTTATACATGCAGCATATAATTATATCGGGCAATGTAATGTAGATCCAGTAGGTGCGCGTGCCACACAATGCGCACGCGCCTCTTATTGTGTTTGCCGTCGCACACCCCTTTTTAAGTTAGGGAAGATAACACACGACGGTCTTTACCGGACCGTCTTGTGTTACCTTCCCTAACCACCCTAAAGGGGTGAGCCACCCTTTAGCGGCGCGTGCGCAGATCCTTTGAAAGGGATAAAGATGTGTATTTTTTATGGCACGCGTGGCTCCTGGGACCCGCGCGGAGTACGCGGCCCACAGGTGGCGCCGAAACTAAAACTACGCAACGGATATTGATGCGGTTTTTTTAATAGATGGAGTAATTCAAGAGAAAGGTTTATATGTAAAATACATATCTACATAATATATCACCATTGCACTCATGCGAAGCTGGGGCGAGTCGCTAGTAGTTAATACAATATAACATGGCCGAGCTACCTCAACTATTAAGAAGTGTTCATTTATTTGAAGGCATATCATCATCTCTTTGGATAACCGAATGAAGAACCGAGGGCAGCCAATGCAGGGAACTTCAGCGATCTCTCAACCAATCGACATTGATTTAACAACAGCTTGGATATTGCGTGAACACTTCGATAGACAGCGGTCTATGTTACGCGATGTGACATTAGAGATATCAGAACAGCAAAAGTCGATATTGGTAAACGCTGAGTGCGCGGCGCACTCCTGTGTCGGTAGCGGTGCAAGTTGCAACGGGTGGAAGGGTGGAGCTTACTGACCGTGGCTGGGCGGCGGCGACGGCGACTTGATGAGCTCGCCGGACTCCTCTGTAACAAACAAAGCACACGGTGAGTACACGTACCAACGTGACGCCACTGCCGGTGACGTCACAGTCGCGCGCTAACTACATAATCACCGGCAAAGCGGCGGCTGACACCGCTAACCCCGCTAACCCCCTGTAGCAACACGTAAGGTCGCGCCGACATCGAGCTGGGCACTGGATCGCCGGCCCAGCGGCCGCCGAATTAATGCAATTAACGGGATAAGCGCGCGGCGACACGCTCCGCGCGCTGCGGCCGAAGCCACAGACACTCCGGATCATCAAATTACAAGTAATGCTGATTAATGAGCGGATTAGACACCGCGGCTCGCCCCTACTCTCCCTGCTGTGACACGAGCTCACAACTACTCTGTGCCTACTACGGATTCTTGTGTTCTACTCGAGACACGCCATACACATCATCATTACCATCAACAGCCTGTATGTCCCCACTGCTGAGTTTTAGCTTTAATTAGCACGATTGCTCGTTGCGGGATAGCGATTTTAAATTCATTATTAGAAATTAGGTATAAGCCCAGGTATCTTTCACCATTTGTCAGTGGTGTCTAAATAATCTTAGAAAGTACACATAACTGCGAATGTAGTCGATTAAAAAGTCACATTAGTACTTGTCGTTCGTAGGTTCCGAAGCGTCCAGGCCAGCACGACACACACAATACAAATGAACATTACATACTGTTGTTGTAAAGTTGAGCGCTACGCAATACTACGCATCATCTTGTAGCGGCGTGCTACGCGCCGGGCGCGCTACGAACTATCTGCTGTTGTAGCGGCGTGCTACGAAACATTAACTCGAAATATAAAATAAAGGATTCCGAAGTAATTCTGCAATGACCGTACACATGAACAGTTTGATAGACCAGAATATTAAATAAGTAACTAGCTGTTGCCCGCGGCTTCGCTCGATTGATTGTTTAAATCATTAAACTAAAAACGAAGTTTAGTGTTCCTCAGTTCAAAAATAATGCAGTATTAATAAACCCCTGTTTCCCTCCTTAGTAAGTAAATTTCTAAAATTCCTGAAATACTTGTTTAATTGTCAATAACCCAAATACATGTTTATTTTACTTTCCAAATGACGAGATTTAATTAATACATAATTTTAGTCATCAGATTTCAAATTAGAATTGAAATGAATAATTAATATTTAATTATTATAATACATATAAAAATCCTTCTGAATGCCATTGTGCCATAGGTTATGTTTCACATTAAGGTGTGCACAGAAAGAAAGAACATTTAGAAAATGTAGATAAATGTGTAATTGTTTGTGTAAAGACTGCCGATGTTCTGAAAGTAAGAGTTGTGATAACAACACCATTCAGGTTATACATACAATATCTAACTGTACACTAAATGCATTAATTCAAGAAATAATTGGATCGTGGTGCAGATGACAGACTAACTCTCAGGGCGACCAGCGCAACCTCTGTAGTTAAAACAACGAGACACGGACAGACACGGGCAGACACGGGCAGACACAGGCAGACACAGGCAGACCTGGCTGAGCTGTGAGTAGTAGTGAGACATCCAGACATCCAGATCCATGCACAATGCAAACACGTAAAGTGCCGCCAGCGCGTGGGAACAGCGGGCTACCTGCGGCCGCCCCGCGGGCTTACAGCGATGGTAAAAAAAGGATTTGTGTCGACACAAATGTTCATTTATTCAGATACAGAATCGCGAATTTATAAAAATGTATCCTCGATAAAGAGCTTTATGTCGTACAAAAAATGCGTGCATTGAGACGTCACCGAGTTTTTATAGAACCCGCGGAGGAGCAGCCCCCGCCGGCGCAGTGCCGCTACTGCGCTCCGATACTGTACAGCGTCTATAGTTCAGTACCCGATGGTGTAATCTATACGTAATGTGTTGAAAGCTGAACAGTACGTCGGTGTGTTTGTTTATTTGAACGTGGTGATCAAAGTAAGTGCGCGAACGATCTATGTAAAACATCACGACACACATCTACGATAAATGGGAGCCGAGCAGTCGAGCGCGGGAGTAACTAACTACTAGTTGGTAGATAATTCGATGGTTTGTAATGAAATATACGAATATGTTAACTATGGCAAATGGAGTGTCAATGCAATAAACTGCAAATACATTCAGCCACTCCGCACCTGCGGTGCTTGCTCTATATACAAATGACAGTGAATGGCGGACTTATTGCCTTCAGGCATTCTCTGACATCAACCATTGCAGTGCGATGTAGCGGTTGGTGCGACGCCTGGACACAATCTCATAAACAAAGATTGTACTTAATGATCATTGTGATCCTACACACACATAGATACCCATAGAATAAATATATTAATGCAATTATTTATAAACATACATAAACATATATTATATACTTTGTTAAACCAATACATATACACACTAGCTACTTCCGCGCGGTTTCACCCGCTTTGCTTTGCTCCTATTAATCATAGCGTGATGTTTTATAGCCTATAGCCTTCCTCGATAAATGCACTATTCAACATAAAAAGAATTATTCAAATCGGACCAGTAGTTCTGGAGATTAGCGCGTTCAAACAAACAAACAATCAAACAAACAAACTCTTCAGCTTTATAATATTAGTATAGATAAACAAATAAACATCACAATACATTATAGAAAACTCTGTCAAACTGGTTTCCTCAATGGTTCCCCAGTCTGCCAATCCTCGATCTGACAGTATCACATGCTCGTACGTAGGTACAACAACTCTAGCACGCCCTGGACTATGGACTATTAACTACTAAGGCATTTCAATCCTATTGAACTTTATGGAACACAAGACAAGCACGAGTATATAATTACGTAATCACATTAAACATGAAGTATATATTACATATTCCATAGAGACACACACATCATCACACCGATTACTTTTTGTATCCTTCAATGGTGTCACTTTGTTTTGATACATATTTTATTTTATGAATGTACCATTTATATGTTTGCTTGCATTGTGTCAGATGCAGCATAAATGTAGTTTCTTCTTTTCAGAAATAAAGTGCGGGTTTATGTGATGATGTTGCAGTGACACGTTACGTGACACGCGCTCGAGAGAGTGTAGCAGTGGACTCACGGTAGCGGGCGGAGCAGTAGGCGCGCGTGTCGGCGCGGACGCAGGCTGAGAGCACCATGGTGGAGCGGTCGACGGAGCGGGCGCGCGGCTCGGCGCGTCGCGATACACTGCGGCGCCGGCACTCGCGCGCGCCGGCCGAGCGCCGCCCCGCCCCGCGCCCCGCCGCACCCCGACTGCACCCCGCTCAACCCTCAACCGTCGAATTAAAAATTTTAACTTTTTTGTACGAATCCGTTTCTTTTTCCGCCCTTTAGTGAATTTTTTTCGCGGAATCTCGCCATTATTTCGATTACCTGAGATGATTTTTTTTCGCTTTCGCCGAACAGATCGAGCTCGATGTGTGTTTAAAAGCTGTTTAATTTTTTTAGGAAAGGGGAGACGGGTCTGCTAACCGATGCGCGAATTCCGATATCGGGTTCGATTGAAATAAAAAGTGAGGCCGGGGCCGGGTTGAGCAACGTGTGCCGCGGTCGTTACTGCTCTATTATTAAACAAATGATGGCCGCCGCTGTATCGGCTGCTTCCATCTAGGAGCTGCGGCGAGTCGCCAGCGAGCATTCTGTTAATCATTGTTCTCATTGTTTGTCTCAAAACGTTTATAGATCTTATTATCGAATCTCGATGAAACGGTTATACGTTGCAACAAAGTAGATGAGCCGATACGGCTCGAGTTCCAACAATAAGTAGAGGCGAAGTGTTTGCGAGCGCGAGTAGAGGTGTGTACACAACAAGCGAGTGTAGGGAGATGAAAGGGCTAGTTCCTGTTTGATGTGAACCTGGCGGCGCTGGTGGCCCTTTGTGATGCTAATGTGGACAAACACCGGCCGATGAAAGTTTAATTCTCCCTGACCGCCGCCGCCGCCGCCCGCCGCCCGCAGACCTCATGCATCTCTATCCAAAGAATGCATTTACGTAATGTGCTCGCTGTTTGTTTAGGCGCCAACATATTGATACTTTGAATAAGAAATTCGCTTCCTTTGTGGAGAGCTCTCGATATTTTAAACTGAATAAATGTGTTTATTCTGCACGGGAACCGCGCGTGGAGTGTTATTTCGCATCAAGAAGTAGTTTGAACAATACCAGGGCGTCTGCAGACGAGATTGGTTCTGGATATGTACTTATTATTTTATTATTAGCCATGGCCGTCTCTTTGCAGTATGCTTTCCTTTCACTCCCTCTTCGTAGATGTTTTTGAGTCTAATATTTCTTTCTTATGTGGAATTAATAAAGAACAGAGTGTTACATAATATATTATTTCCTCAAAACAATATTATATTTCGCGACTATCCATGCGACCGCTACGCTGTCGTCGTAGCCCGTAGCAGTGCTACGTGGCCCGTAGCCGTTGTCCGGCTCGTAGCATTATGCGTAGTAGGGGTGGACCCTCCGTGTTTTACCATTTTTATAGTATTTGTATGAACAGTGATTTCTATATTTAGTGCAGTTTTATGACGTGTCAACCCTCATACCTTGAGATATTCAATTAAAGATTGGTAGTGTAAGGGTTGGAGGGCATGGGTCGCGGGAGGTCGCGAGGGCTACGGAGGGCGCTGCGACGAGTGGCCGGCCTTTATGTCGGGCACGAGAGGGTGCTCAACATGCACTCGTTGTAGCTATCCGATAACATCTTTATTTTATTAATCTCATTTATATAAATAGTTTTGTGCGATGCGCTGTGCAACACTACCCGGCTCGATACTGTGCTGGTCGCCAACACAAACTGTGCAACTGAAGTAGTTGGTAATGAGTTCCTACTACTAGACTTAAGAAAATAAGCGGTTCGTTTAGATGTCAATGTATACGCTTTTACAATAAAGTTCCCAGCCATATTCAAAGTTTAAACCTAAGTAAATTTAAAAATGTTATTAAAGAAAAACTTTGTAGTAAAGCTTTTAATAAAATAAAATACTACTTGGATGATAGTCAGGCTTGGGAATGAACCGCTATAATGTCCACACAGGTGTTGTTGACATGTTTGTAACATTTATAGTTACATTTTTTATACAATTTGACATTACATAACTTGACATTGTTTTATATATTTTTCCTTTTATATTTTTATATTTCCTTTTAAAATTGTTAGTTTGAGGACCGTGTGAGACTTTTGCTAGTCATTTTATTTTTAGTAAATAAAATTCTGATAGTTTGAGCATTTGTGTGGCCTACCCAAATGTTGTTTTGGTTGGTGTTGTTCGTCGGATCATTCAGCAACAGCCGTCAGCTGAGCTGATTGTAAACTGACACATGTGTGCTGCTATCTGTACAGGTCCGCTCAAACTGCTGTGGTTCTTTCCTCAAAAGACCACTACAGAATCATCTTGCACGCTTCTCTGACATCTCTAATTGATTTTGTCTGGACTTTAAAAGAGACTATGACCTCTGAGTTTGTTTCGGCATTTCTTCTCAGAGTAGTCGGATAGGAAATGCCGGCCTCATCTAGCTATTTTAGAGATTGACGTGTAAAAGAGTTACATTGTAATCTATTTGCAAAATTAATATCATTTATCATTATCATGAGTTGTCCCGCGAGGTTGTTGGTGTATGTAATACAACACTGTATGTACTGTACGCGCGTGTGTGTGTGTGTGTGTATGTGAGTACCACGTCCGAAGTAAACTGTTCAATAAGTTAAAACGTCATTATACGTGGCCTCGTTGGTCGAGTGGTCGCAAGTGAGACTGCCGGACGAGAAAAGAGTCTCGGTTTCGATACCCGGATCAGACTATGTATGTTAAATTTATTAGACTTCGAAAATTCTTAGTCCTAACACGGAGAATGGAATAATTATGGTCGATAGTACGTGTATGTCATAGACTCAATACATCGGGAGACATAACATAACTGACGCAAATAGTGAATGTTGTCGTTATAGCCTAAGATCCCGACATAGAACGACCTTCACCGAGATGCTTGTTTAATGAAACATATTTTATATTAAAGTTACCATCGCAATAAACATATTGCAAATGGGTTGTCTAACAAATGTCAGTCCAGACTAGGATTAATTAATTATTGAAAATATAAATAATTTTGAACATTTCACCGGTGTGATTATTAAACAAATTCTATACCAATCGAAAGTATGAAGCCCATAGAATATGGAAACGTTAGGTTGCCTATTCTTTTCCGGTCACAACTATTGTGTCGCCAGGTACAAACAGGTACATCGATACAACTAGCATTGTGCATTATGTTTGCTCCGACTGCGGCCGGCCGGGGCGGGCAGTGTGCGGACGCGGGACACGCGAGTAGAGGACACGAGAGTGACACCCGATAACATCGCATCGATCACTGACTCAGTGGCAGAGCGCAGCTCGCAGTCGGAGGAGATCGGAGGTCGCCGCCATTTTGGATTAGCGCGCTATTTGCATTTATAATGACGTGCGCCGTTTCACGCTCGTTACATCGGAGGGGTGCGGCAGTGGGACTCCGTGGCGCGCTGCCCGCCAAGTTCTGAAGCCAAGCACGTAGCGGCGAGCGAGCAACACGCGACTGTATAGTGTCTGTAAGTAGTGCATAGGCAGGCATTCAGAGTGTTGTCGGTGCCGAGCTGGTGTCGCCGTGTGTCGGCGCACCTTGTGGAGTGTGGCGCGTGCCGGGGATCGTGGCGGTGATCGATAGTGCAGCTGCAGCCGGCGCCCCCGCGCCCCGCGCCCCCGCGCCCCTCAACGAGTTAAGTCTCGTGGCTCCACAAGTCGCCGACACGTTGCCACCTAAAGCACGCGGTTAGGGAATCTCGTACATGCGTGCAGTGTGCACACGTACCTACTCTCAGTAAGTACGAGAGGACGGAGCATGCAGCGCACTCTACAGCCGGAGTGCAGTGTGTGCATAACGATTTGAAGCAAGCATAAGTATACTGTACGGCTAGGACGACATACCGGGACTGCGGGCACCCGCTGTTGCTGGTGGAGTGCTGCCACCAGGGTGCACGTCAGTGATGCACAGCACAACAGTTTTTATAGAATATACATAATTATGTAGGTACAATAATACTCTATATGAATTGTTTTACTTTAGCATGATTGATGCATCATCCAAGGAGTATGCAGCAGTACATTAACTAGGCGGCGCAGTACTCGCGGCGACATAGAGCAGCACATAGGTCGCGCGTCGTATGTAAATCATTATGTAAATGTGCGCGCGCCGGGATTGGCCCGCGCCGCGCCGGCCCGCCACCCTTTGCCTATCAGATAAAGCGACGCTAAAAAACCAACTGATTTGTTTACGAACGACGACACAGCGGGCCCGAGGGGTGCGCGGGGCGGCGGCGCGGGGCGCGGGGCGGGGGCGCCGCGGGTGAAAGGGTTAAGGGTGGGCGCACACGGCGCGTGATTTACGAGCGGCGCGAGCGCGCGGCTGTCATTTGTAAATTATTCCGTCGCGCGACAATATCGGTGACGGGCTCATTGCGCCGCGTGATATATGGCGCACAGCCGCCGCGCGCCATCTAACTCTCGTTTACTCATCAAGTACAACCTTATTTATTTACTAGACGGCTGTACCGGGAAAGCATTTGCTGGTTTTACTTCTAATGCCCGAACCCCAATGATTTGTACCAACAATGCAAATATTAAGTACTGACAATTGTATCGCATGCCATCCATGTGAGGTACATTGTAGAGAGTTAGAGAGTTACAAAGTATAATGCCTCCAGCCAGGCCTGGCTCTCCATCACTCCGCTGGAGCTACTAATGTACTGCTGCCGGGTACACCCGTCCATGTATAATGGCATTCTACCAGGATGTAATGTACCCGAGTCGAGTTGAACGCTCGTCCTCTCAACAATCACTTACTACTAACTTTCATCTCCGGAATACTTTAGTTGTGAGCCGCAAATAGGAAACATTTCACTATAAAAAATTAAAAGCAAAATTAAATTCGGTTGCATTCGGGTGGCGAGGGTGCGCTCGCGCAGGCGCGGTGCGGGGGGCGGCGGCACGTGTCGCAACCCTTTAGCGGCAGTTAACTCTATTTAATTTAACAATCCGATCAAGCGATGCGGGCCGCGCCGGGACGGGCTCGTTGTTTACGCTCTAACGATATAATGTATATCGGGGCCACGTACACATTATAAATTATATTAATCACGCGCGGCAGTCGGAGCCGTGTACCAGCAGTATACCAGCAGTATACCAGCAGTAACGTCCGAGCACGGCCAGGGTGCACTTCAATCAGCCGCGAGTCGGTGGAGCATTGTGTCCTCACGCTGGCGGCGGCCAGGGGACGTGCGGCTGACAGCGAGATCAAAGCGCCGCGCGCCGGAGGGAGCGAGCCTCCTCGCAAATGTAATATCTCTGCGACCAGCCACCACTGGCGGGGACGTGCATACGGACCAAATACTCAACTAAATCAATATCGCCTTCAACTACTGCACGTATAGACCCGCGGCATACTTTGAGCCAAGTTACGTATTACATAAACATCTATAAAATTAAACATTATACATTCACAAAAACTTCTCGATTTCGTCAGGACTCGGGACACATGTATGCGCAGCAGTAGACTCGGCGGCTGTCGACTGAACATGTCGTGTGTTCCTTGTTGGTACACGGAACGTCTACTGTTATATAAATGTATTTAGTTTGTTTGTTGTCACGTCAGCAAATTGTTTGCGTCCACAACAATCGCATGTGTTATCGTGGTACGGCCAAACGTCTCATTACTCGTTACTGAACTTGTTATCGATTGAATATCGCTACGTTTCGTAAATATTGTATTACTATGTATGTTTATTTTGCACTGCAACTTCTGTAAGCCAGGATCTACAGTAGATACTACCATGAAAATACGGCAACATTGTCCCAGGGACATGAATGACTATCTTGGATCCCGCAACGAAATTAATCAGAAGATATTATTAGAGGAGAAGAATAAGAAAACGATAGTTTCCACTTCCCTCGGTGAATGTAATGCAGGAGACAGAATGACTATGTATGTATGAATATGTCCAGGCCCGGCCACGAGGCAGCGCCTGTACGTCGCGCCGTGCTGCCTGTAGTGGCGCAGCGCTGGTATTCTGGTATTGGGTAACACATCCATGGTTTACGTGCTAGAATAATGCTGCCATAGACAACCTCACAGCGGAGCATTGTGGTCGATGGCCTTATTCCGAGGTGTGCACACACAACAAAGTATATTTGGCTACGTTTACTGTGACAACGACACGGGCGGTTATACACGTAACGTTCCAACCGTCTGACGCTGAATAGTGGCGACGCTGACGCTGAATACTTCATCGCTCTTGCCAACTCAAACGCCATATTCAGCGTCACAAACAAAGCGCTGCATCCAGCACTGGTAGCTGCATCCAGCTGACTTGCCGGATGCTGGATCCCAAATCCCTACAATGCGGCCAGTCTTTTGCCTACTGAGTACTTTGACGTCTAATGAAGAGAATTTTGATTTTTAATATTTCTTTGTTGAGTTGAGTTGAACCAACGTTTATATGATACTCCTTGGTGAGACGCGAGTCTAAGCAGACGTCTGATTTTATTATAGCTATAATGAAATACCTATAAACAATTGCGACAAATAAATATCATTTTTGCGACATCAGTTAAAGTTAAGTGTGTCACGCGTGTTTTACGTTTCTACAAATTTTGATGTGGACGATGTACTAAATATCTTATAGTGAAGTGACAAAGTGTATTGGGTAGAATGTCCAACCCAATTTCGAGCCCGTTTGGCCGTAGCCAATTGCTACGCCGAAGTCCTCCACCGACGCCTACTGCACCTATACCCCCAAGAGATCCGGATCCACCAGTATCAGCAGAGAATGAACTACCCAGTGAAGCCATTGCTACGTCTGAGATCCAAAAATGGTTAGGATCTATAGATGGCATTCTTAACGAAGTTTGCACTATTGTAGGTGAAGGGAAAATGAACTCTGACCAGAAGCTCCGTGTGTCCACCCTTTGCCGAAAGATTTCAAGTGGGACTTCTCAAATGGCCGTTTTATTTCAATCATTAAAACAGAAAACGGTAAAGGCTTACAACACCATCCAGCACCTACAGGACCAGCAATACGTTGCGGACACACTTGAGCAGTTAAAAGAAGTAGTTGCAACCAAATTAAATACGACTGAAACTACTTCGTACGCTAGCATGGTAAAGAAAGGTCCCGAAAACTTCATCCGTCCTGCAAATTTAAGCTCAGTCGCTATTTATCCCTGCGATAAGACTAAAACAAGTGATGACACCAAATCGCTTGTACAAAAAATTATCTCGCCCGAGCAACTTAAGCTGCATGTACGTGGAATGAAAAAAGTAAGAAATGGCGGTGTTGTCATTAGCACTGAAAGTAAAGGAGATATCGAAAAGCTGAAGAAATCGGAGAAGTTAGTTTCCTCAGGCCTGACGGTAGAAGAACCATCAAAAAGACGCCCGAGGGTCGCAATTATTGGTGTCCCAGTAGCACTAACGGACAAGGAGGTTTTTGACTGCATTTATGAGCAAAACCTTTCTGATAAGGCACTGAACATAACTCGTGAGTCCTTCTATGAGTCCGTTAAATTGAGCCATAAATCGGGGAAAAAAGGCCTCCCTTCCTGTAACTACATCGTGGAACTTCCCGCCAGTATCAGGAAAATTATAATAAGTCAAGGCCGAATTTTTATTAACTGGACATCATGTCCTGTAAGAGATTTCACTGTCGTGACCAGGTGCTTCAATTGCCAACAGTTTGGTCACGCAGCCAAGTTTTGCCGAGAAACTAGCCCAACATGCAACCATTGTGGAGAACCTGGACACTCAGGCAAGGAATGCAACAGCAGCTCTTCCCCTACATGTGCGACGTGCAAACGCTATAAGAGGAAATGTGACCATCCTACTGGGGATGTAACCTGCCCTGCACGTAAATATGCAGAGATGAACTATATTAATTCTATTGACTATGAAGGCGTCTAAGAGCGCCACTTAATACATAGCTAGTAGGCACATAAATAGGCAGTTTACTTTATATTTATAGTTAAGTCTTAGTTTGTAACTAGTATGAGCAATCAACTAATCTGTGATCTGGATAGTTTCTCTGTGTCTGAATCTAATACTTGCGATGTTGAAGACTGCAAACATCTTCTTCCTTCGAGTAACAAAACGCTCACCCTGCTCACCCAAAATATCCGCAGCATAAACCGTAACATGCATGGCTTTGAGGTACTCTTACAAAGGCTTGACATAAGTAGTGATGTTATTGTTTTAACAGAATGTTGGTTATCCAAACAGAAACTCAACTTACCAACACTGGACGGTTATTACTCATATAAAACTGAGAGAAATATTAACCAAAACGATGGACTTGTAGTTTATATAAAAAATAATTTACAAACAACCAAGGAAGAACCTGTATCCCAGGATAGTAATTGTCTAATAATTAAAATTAACCCTGATACGGTGGTCATAGCTATTTATCGGCCCCCATCCCAAAATCTGGACAGTTTCTTAGGTTCACTAGATACTAACTTAAAATACTTATCATCTTATAAAAACATTATCCTTGTGGGTGATATGAATATAAACATTGCCTCCGGCAAAACCGATGCTCATGCTCATAGTTATCTGAATATTTGTTCATTTCATGGGCTTTTGCCAGCGCACTATCATGCCACGCATCAGAGCGGCTCATGCTTAGATCATATCATTCTTAAATCAAAAAATCCATCAAAAACATTTGTTATTAATTCCTCGCTTACAGATCACCAAGCTGTTTTACTAACGTTACATATAAATTCACCTAGATTAAACTGCATGCGTAGCTACACTAAGTTCAATATGACAACACTCGAATCTGACATACGAGGCATTAATTTTGACCCAGTTTTTAATTCAACTGATGTAAATTTTTCTTTAAGTTATTTCATAATTTCGCTACAAAATGTAATTAGACAAAATACGATTACTAAGACGATGCCTAGAAAGTATAGCTGTCTTAAACCATGGGTCACGCCAGGACTAGTTCGTTGTATAAGACACAGAGATAGACTCCACCAAAAATCAAAACATGCACCTGATAACGAAATACTTTCTATCACTTATAAAAGGTATCGAAATTTCTGTAATAATCTTTTAAAAAGAATAAAAAATCAATATGACAGAAGTGAATTACAGAAGGCTGGAAAAAGCAGTAAACTGGTGTGGAAATTTATTAAAAGAAATACACTTAGATATAAAAATCCGGAACCTCCGCTGGTTTTATTATCTACTGATGTAACGCCGTCCGAAGCAACTAATAAAGTAAACAATTTTTTTGCTAACATAGGCAAAAATCTTGCTGAAAAATCGTTGAAGTATGTTGGACATTCCACACAAAATCTAATGTCAAAATCTACGTCGAATTCTTTTGTTTTACTAAATACCGACATCGATGAAGTAATGGGAATAATTAACGGGCTCAAGGATAATTGTGCTACTGGGTGGGATAACATTCCTAATAATATACTAAAAACATATAAATACTTTCTTGCCCCTCCGCTAACCCACATTTTTCAGATCTGTCTGTCTGAAGGAATTTTTCCTAAATTGCTCAAAAAATCAGTGGTAACACCTATATTTAAGGCTGGAGATAAAAACTGTGTGGATAACTACAGGCCCATCTCAGTACTGTCAGGTCTCTCAAAAATTTTAGAAAAATTAATTAACAATAGGTTAATAAAATATCTGGAAGACAATAAACTTCTTTCAAATAATCAATTTGGCTTTAGACCCAAAAGATCAACTGCACAAGCAGTACACAAACTGACTAATTACATCAGTACCAATCTGGATAATGGTATGCACACAATTGGGATCTTTCTAGACCTCGCGAAAGCCTTCGACACTATTTCTAATTCTTTACTATTGCACAAGCTTGAAACAATTGGGATAAGAGGAACACAACTTCTACTATTCTCAGATTATCTTAGCAATCGACTTCAATGTGTTAAAATTGGCCAACAAACAAGTTCTGAACTTGAAAATAGTGGTTTTGGCATTCCTCAAGGCAGTATTTTGGGTCCTACCTTATTCTTAATCTATATAAATGACCTCTGCAGCCAGTCAATCCATAATGGTATCATAATGTCTTATGCGGATGACACGGCAATATTGTTCTCGGCTAAATCAAAAGAAGAGGTTTATGAACATGCTCAGAAGGGCTTTAACATTGTGACTAACTGGCTCCAGAATAATCTACTAACATTAAATCCCGATAAAACAAAATACATTTTATTCTCAATGAGAAATACTGCGCTTAGCAACATAAACATTTACGCGCACAATTGTAGCACAAACGCTGATACTGCATGTTCTTGCCCCACATTAGTTCAAGCTGAACAATTGAAATACCTAGGTGTCACTATTGACTCCAATTTAAATTTCCGTAAACATATCGAATTACTCTGTACTAGAATGCGCAAATTAATTTATATTTTTAAAAGTTTACGTAACATAGCTGACTATAAACTAATTAGACAGGTTTATTTAGCATTGTGTCAATCTGTTATTACATATTGCATAACCTCCTGGGGTGGAGCTGCAAAATCAACTCTACTACCTCTCGAGCGTGCTCAAAGAGCAATTTTAAAGGTTGCCACATTTCGCCCCTTTAGATTTCCTACACATGAGCTTTATAAGGTATGTAACGTGCTAACAGTTCGGCAATTATTTATTCTTAATATAATTCTCCACCAACACACTGCACTTCCTTTTGTTCCAGTACCCTCTGACAAGAGAAGGAAGGACTTAGTTTGCACAAAGCCTCAAACTAAACATGCGTTTGCTAGGCGCTTTTATGTTTTTTTAGGTCCTTTCCTATATAATAAACTTAACAAATTGTTAGACTTCTATAGTGTTAGTTGCAAAAAATGTAGTTATTTAATATCAGAATATTTAGCAACACTCAATTACACAGACACAGAGAAACTTCTAGAAATTTTGGATTGATTGCATTATTTAGGTAGTGCAAGTACTTGTAATATTAACATAGGCTCCTCTTACGTATAATTATGCTTATTCTCGTAGTTATTAATATATTACTTTTATATCCGGTTAACATAAACAAATATTGTCCTAGTTAAAAAGCGTCGTAAAGTGATGGTCTGAAACACAGGTTAATATAAACCTAGTTCGGGCAGGACGCTACTCTACATTCTTATTCCAAATTACCACCATTTGTATTTGTAACTTAATATAAGTGTAGTAATAGATTATCTTAAGGCTATGATTATACTATTATAAGGTAAATGTTACTTGAACGTGAAATGTATGTAACTCTTTTTGTGTACAAATTTTCGAATAAATTTCAAAAAAAAAAATTTCAAAATTTCAAAAAAACAATACTAAATACTATCCAACATAAAAAAAAAAAAAAAAAAAAAAAAAAAAAAAAAAAAAAAAAAAATATACATGTGCATTACAATACCTCTGGCGGAGGTGCACGGTATGTACGAGGTTACTCTACATTATGAAGCAACGCCGGGTAATGCGTGCTCTGCCCGCACTGCAAGCTCGGGGCAGTACGAGCAGGAATGAGCACTCAAACATCACAAACCGTTCCAATTCAAATAATTAACTTTTGATTTGTTACCCGCGACACATTCCCGTGTTGCTCGACTGGGCTCAGTTGTGTAGTCTCGTGTATGCTATCAGTCCTACGTCATTCTGTCTCGCGCGTTCAGTTCACCGAGGGAAGTGGAAACTATTTTGTTTTTTTCTCCTCCTCTAATAATATCTTCTGATGCGCCGGACTCCTGTTGTGTTTTCATGGTTGTATCTACAGTACAGGAGTTGCAGCGGTACGGGAGGTTGTGGTGGCTTGTCCCCATAAAAATATTCGTTATTCGTAAATGTGGGCCATGTTTTTGTAAACCATTACTTATCATATTCGTTTTCGACTCGATACTGTAATCATCAAAAAGCGTCTGGAAGCGGCTCGAGTTGTTGTATGCGCGCTCATTGTGTTACAGTTAGTTTTGTAGTATTTTATATTCTCCTAATAATTTTGAATGTGGATTAAATACTATTCAGGGACGTTGATGGACAAATAAATAGAAACATAAAGCTGTTGCAATTGAAGTTAGGCGGAGGCCAGCGAGTGGAGTGGTGCGCGGAGTGTGTCGCTGTACGCTGTACGCTGTACATTGTACGCTGTACGCTGTACGCTGTACATTGTACGCTGTAACAAGGAGAGTGTTGGTAAAAGTGAAATGTGATTGTGTGGCAACATTGTGCGACGTGACAATGTAGTACATGGCGCACGCGCACGTGTACGAAGGGTTGCGCCGCGCGCGGGGGGTGGAGGGGGGCACGCAGTGAAGCTGCGCGCGCGCACAATGCAACCCTTCGGTATTGTGTCGCGGGTCACCCTTCACCGTTTCACTTTTCACGTGGCGCGGAACAGATTGCAGCAGTTTTTTATGTAGTTTCCGTTGCAGGTCGCGCGCGGCCGCCGCTCGCCCCGCCCTCCGCTTTGCATACTGCACTCCGCACTCGCCGCCGCAGTACATAGCCCGCACATGTTCCTCCCTCGACCTCCCACAGTTCCGCCACTTGTTGCCTCACACGTCTCACGATGTGGTTGTCAGCTACCAGAGCCGACGTAACGCTAACTTCACCCCGCGACTCGACTCGTGGTTGAGTGGGGACTACAAATAATGTAGTTGATTAGAGAAATCGTAGAGATCGAGCGACGCATCGAATGGCACGTCGCACAGTGTACAGATTTATTATTTGTCTATGAAATAGCATGTTACATATAGCAATGACTCAAGTTGATGCGCCCTGCAATGTGAGGGCTAGCGCAAGTTTCCAAAATGTCTACCAAAGTGGACGCGCGCACACGCGCACACTGCCAACTCCACACAGTCGCTCGATATAAAACATCCAAACGCCATGTCGATGTTATTTGAGTATAAAGTTATAAAACTGTTTACCCGCGTTTATTTTGTTGTGTGCAAATTATATTGTAGCGCATGAGATCGGATGCTCAGCCCCGCATTGGCAGCACCTTGACTCGGAATGTTCTACAGACAATTATTGGATTTGTTGAGTACTGTATTAGAATGTATACTATATGCTGGTCCCACCGCTGCAGACTGCTACAGGCCTGTATAACTACGTCTGTACAGCCGCTATCCAGATAGAAATTAAGGACGTAATTTGTTTGAACTAGGTTCATATGTAGTATTGCAAGTTTTGTGAAGGCGGAAACTAGCGCCAAGTGAATTGTTTAGTAATGCGAGTGCTAACGTCCATGACAAAGTGTAGGCAAGTGAAAATGATTTATTTGGATTCTAGGAAGGCACTGTATTATAATACATGGAACGACCAAGAAGTGAGCCACAGCCGGCGGACATGTAAACAATATTATCTACTAGTTAATGACTCCCGCGCGGTCGCGGTCCTAGCGTGATGCTCATGGTCAACAGCTTTCCTCGATAAATGGACTATCCAACACCGAAAACAGTTTCAATTTAAACCAAGAAGTAGCTAATCCAACATTATTATAATTGAAAACAAGATGAGTATATGATGGCGCAGATGTTAGCAACAATAACAACTCCTCGATTAACTTCAACATTCACCATACAATCACACATGTAAGTGTTACACAATCGGCAACAAATGAGGATGTATCAAATATACATCTACACATAAACATGTACCAGCGAGCCGCTGTGCCGACTGCACTCGGTGCAGTGCACTCATGTTTATGTCGTTAAATTTTGTCAAATAATCAGATTGAGTGTATGAGGAGCTATGTTATCCCCGGTATAAACAAATGTAGTTAGAGTGATGGATTCCCGTTCAATAAGAACAAGAGAAGGTCTGCAATGAAATGAGCACGCCGTGCTGTCCAGCACCCTCTCTTACTCCGGCGCTCCACCAGCAGGGGCTGGGCGCTGCAGTAGTCCGCCAGTGGGTCAGTAGACTCCGTCGCTAACGACTTGCAGCGCTCGGCAGCTGATTCACAGTTTTTTGGTAAAAAACCGTTATTTCGCGCACACATCTCACCCTTCCAAGTTTAAAATTTCAATATCCCTTTGAACAATGGCTGCGTTAGCATCGCGTTTTTTATAAATCGTGGATTTTTTAAAATGTGGGGTAATGCAGTTTTTATTGTAAACGTCGCCGCGCGGAGACGTTATTCCTTCCCACGGCCGGGAAATGGGTCAGGCATTGTTCCGTTCTTCGTTTTTGTGCTAAAAAAGAGATTTCGCAGCGACGCGGGGACCTGTCGCCTCCCGCCGCGCGTCCCGCACCCCTCTGACATACATTTTTAGGGTAAAAATGTAAAATTACGCGCAGCTTGCGACCGACTTTTCTCAGGAGTATGTACTGAACGGTTTTTTACCCAGCGATAAATGTAATGGCGGCTTGTAGTACAAGAGGCCGGAGCCTGAAGGGCTGCGCGCCGGGAGCGCCGGCGGGACATCTGTTGTGTCGCCGATTACAACATTGCAAATACATCAACAACGCACACGCTGGAGGGAGCCGCGCGGGCGCGGGGCGGGGGCGCGGGGGCGCGGGGGCGGCCAGCAATAAAATGATTAGGTAAACAAAACGAAGGCTGCGGGCTGTTTACAGTGCAGGCGCGCGGCCAATGGCGGGAGGAGGGACGGGGAGGGGGCGCGGGAGGCCGGGAGGGTCGCGCTGAGATTACCTCCGTTTTAACGCGCGAAAGATTTCAAAGGCGGCCGGCCACTTCACAAATAATCCATCAACATCTCGTCGCGACCCTTTAAAAGGCCACTCGGCTCAGCGAGGGCGCAAATTCGATTCCGCTATAGATTGGAGTGCATATTCAGCTAACGAGGTTTGTCCTCCCTCCCACCCTCCGGTCGCAGACAGAGTCCACCTGTCCGGACCCGGAGAGGACGGCCGCTACCCGCTACCTGCCCTGTACCTGTCCTCACGTCCTCGCGTCCTCCCGCGCGAACATATTCCATTCTAATTCCATTTACTTCAACACTTTATCGGCCAATTACAGACAAGTGGCGGACTGAGTGCTTGCAGCATTCTCCTCCAGTGGAGCGCCGCGTGGTCGGTAACTGGAGCGAGTGTGTACAGGTACACGGACACCCACACACGCGCAGGCTCACACCTGCGACATCAATAATTCCGAAGTTCATTATGGTTTGCCATGGCGCGTCATAGAAATTATTGAAAGCCCATACATATCGTATTACTCGCGTGCGCTAACGGTGCACTACCCCGCGCCCCCGCGCCCCCGCCCCCCGCCCCGCGCCCCGCGCACGCTAACAATACATCAAACACACTAGAACACCTACTAGCAGCACTAGCCTGGCAGATATATATCTCCTGCTGTGCTCGTACCAGTGCAGCTGGAGCTCCACGGGCGACACTCGCCAGCTGTTGTGGAACCGGAGGACTTGGCAAGCGACGATGCGCGGAGGCGGGAGACCTGACGATATGTCTCTGAGGCCTGGAAGTCAGGGAGGTCTTCGTTGGTGAGACGCAACCTGCACCGAAACCTTCTGTTGGACACCGGCGGGTGCTGCCGGCTCGGCTGCTGCCACTGCGGGGCCCTGAATGGCACAAATATATAACAACCAACCTGTGTGACCATTTCATTATATTTTAGGCCATTTGGGCGTTGACAGTCCCGACCCGTGGGGCCGAGTGCGCATTGTTTGTTTAAAGAAATGTCTAGTCGGCTGGTAGGCCTGGTGCCGGTCGTGGTTCAGACAGAGGCAAGTATTGCCACATTGCCACATAGTATGGCCGCTGACATCGATGCGTTTTGTTGGATAATGTTATTGCGTTTTATTTAGTTACTGGTAGAAACACTCGCGGTTGCTGAAGTCACATCACACATGTACTTGCGATGAGTGTGTAATGTAACATTAGGCACGTGCGGCGGGGAAATGTAATTAATGCTTAAATTATTATGTACGTTACTTATAACTATAATATTTATTACTAACAAATTATGAATTACGCGAATTAACCGCCTTGCTGTTCGAGCAAGATACTTATAGAATCGATACCTGGGCCAGACCACTGGCGCAAGAGTTCACTGCAATAAGTTACAGTATGTTATATATATAGCGCTCGTGGCGTTGCTTGCTAGATGTGTACTGTACACTGTACACTGTACACCTACTGCCCACGACGCGTCATTTGTCGGATGCAACCAAAATGATAATAAACTGATGAGCAGCATTCGCCTGGCAATCATCGACCGCCGCCAGCACGCGCGTGTCGTGCGGCGACGCGGCCGGCAGGCCGGTACTCGGTGCGTTGTGCTGCGCCATACGATGGGAGTGCGAGTAAGAACAATGTTTGGTTTCAATCTTATTCCTATCAAACTCAAAATAGTTTTTAAGTTGTAAACATTTTCAGAAATCTTTTAGGTGAGCAGTATGTGTGCGAGTTTCATTAAATTGGTTCAGTTGTTTGAAGTGTAATACATTGTAACGAGCACCGACAGGCGCGCGAGCTGCCAGTCCCGGCGAGGCAGGCTGTGACGCTACACCGCGAGCTATTGTGTGGCGCGGGTGGACGAGGCCGCCGCCGCCGCTGCTGACAATGCGCCGGTGAACAGTAATCGAATCATAATCGTTAATCGCACGAGCTCGAATAATCGGGCCGCGGCCGTCGACCGCGATTATTAATCGAGAGAGGATGCGCGAGCGCAGGCGAGGCCGGGGGAGCGGGGCGCGCGGGGCGAGGCCGCGGTCACGAGCGCCCCACGAATGCTCAACATCTGAGATTTGAATACTAGATAATTAATATCGCTTTATTAGCAATGGAAATATCGATTTATGAAGATATTATCGCTTTGTGCCCGCCGCCTCCATCATCGAGCGCAGGCGCGCCACTACCGGCCGCCAGCGGACCGCGCGGGGCGCGTGCGCAGCGCCGCGGCGGCACTACGGCGACGGCGGTGGCATCTGCAATTCTGCACCCACTACACGTTAGGTGTCGGATAGCGGAATGAGACGCGCCACAGCCGGGACTCGAACCTCGGCAGCCAACGACTGGAGTGTGCAGACACAATAAACGCGTACAGTTCTTGCTCTATAGATATATATAAATGTATATTTTGTAATAATACTAACTAACTTACAGTCTCACTAAGATATAAACCGCAGCGAATTGAATCTCGATGCTGAAATACATTACGTGTATTGTGTGTCGTCTACAACGAAAATAATAATATTGTAATAAAATAACACCCCCGGGTGCTATACAGCTGATGGATGGAGCTTAGTCTAGGATTCTGCCGACCTCCTGCTGCACAACTAAGTGTGAATATTTCTTGTAACTCCGACACACTGTACAGTGTCTGAATGTGCGGCGGCCGCGCGCCAGGCACCTGTACGCATTGTCGGTACCGACAGGGGGATAAACCATTATATAGTAAGTTACCCAAATAAGGCCTATGCCCCAATAAAGCCTATTTTGAAAATTTCCCTCTTCCCGATTTCAAATGGTCGCCAAAGTTTGTAGAAGTGTGCATGCACATTACTTAACTAATTTGAGCACAGCAAGCAACCCGTGCCGCGAGTGTGTTGGAACCTCCAGTCGCAAACAATGACGACGTGGAGCGCACTTTAGTTTTTATAAAATTCGAGTAGCGTAAACTGTTAGTATTTTTATATGTATACGACGTGCCGTGTTTTGTCTGTATGACAATTATACATTTAGCCATCTCTTCACATAAGTGAAATAGCTATAATATCGGTGTATTTCATATAATCGTTGTTTTGTTTACCCATGTGCCATGCCCTAATAAAGTCTACAAAAAAAAAACATATAGGCCTTATTACGGCAGTTGTTTTTCAGTAATTTCATAGAAAACGGATCACCAGCTTCTGTCAAAAAGAAAGGCAATGGATTTTGCAAAAGATGGAAAACGCTGTTAAAATGGTAGAAAGGGGTAAACGGGGTGAATAGATACAGAAAAGGGGTGAATGGATACTGGGAAATTCTTCATAGTATCTATTTATCCTTCGAATTCTATTCACAATGTTTTACCCAGTAGGCTGCTGCAGCCAGATATAACTTCCAAAGAAGTACGCACCATCTAAAGAGTGGTTCGACTACACGAAAGCTAGGTCGGTCGCTAAATTGGCTACAGAACAAGAAGTTATTCTCATTCGTTTGACTGATGCTGGGGTACCGATGACTTCAAAGATGTTACTTGGGTATTACATGATGAGAAACTCGTTTGGCCTGATGTATAATGACCAAAATTAATTAATAAGATCTCATTACATTTATTATAAGCATTGACAAAGTTTTGTTATAATTAAGAAGTTGAATACTTACTAGTTTTTATTGAGGCCTTATTAAGACATAGGGTTCCCAATAAGGCCAAAGTGACACTTTAGTTATTTGTGTTTACAAAATTGTAATTTTTGTTTCTAAAGCCATTTTGATTCCATTATTACAAAGTTTAATAAATAAATATAAAATTTTGAAATTATCAGCCCATTGTCATTTTAAACCTACAAGCTAGGCGGTAATAAAAATAAGTTAGGCCTTATTTGGTTACCTTACCTTATATGTAAAATAACTAGCTGATACATGCTATACTATACGAAATAATGTGTTTATTCTAAAGTAAAAGTAGTCTTAGTTACTCCTTAGTACCTATTCCCGACAAAATCAGTCCAGCTATTGCAGAAATTAGCCAGAAGAAACAGACAAACAGACCAAAAATGTTGAAAAAATATTTCATATAGTCTATTATTATATATATATATGTATATATGAAATATATATATAATATATAGTATATATAATATATATATATATAGTAAAAAGCGGTCATTTCAATATTACAAACAGACACTCCAATTTTAATGATTAGTCTATATAAATATTGATGTAATTAAGCTCTCCATCGCAAACACCCGTAGCGACGTGCCCCAACCAGCAGGAGTAGACCAACGTCCACTGCAGCACTAGCGCCACACGCGAGTATACCGCGGGGACAAACTAACGTACACATGTACACTGCAAGCTGTGTGTGTACATGTCGGGCCCGTGCAGGCGCTGCGGCACAGTGGTGGCTGGGAGCACTCCCGGCGTGCGGTGCAAGGTTCGATGCTCGGCGGCGAGCAGCGGTCGGTGCGCGACTTACTTTAATTTGTTATCTTAATTTATTAATCGGCTCGGGGTCGCCGCACTCTCTCGTGCGCACAGCGCCGACATCACGCGGCGAACAAAAAGCTGCGCATACACATCGGCCAGCGTGTACTCAATACTTGTTTCCAGTTTACATGAGATGAGTCGCGCGGCCCGGCGGCCCGGCGGCCCGGCGGGGACCCGGCCCTGTACTGCGACTATAGTGTTACTTTCGCCAAAAAGAACGTCATGCGAGTAGTCAGTCGTCCACGTCCAGCTCCACCGAGCATTGAACGTGCAGACTACACCGACAGGAGAGTGGAGACTGCAACAGTGACGGATTGTGCTCGGATCCAAATAATTATATATTACACACACAGCAGTGTCCCCGCGGGCGCAGTGTCCCGGCACTGCGGCCGTGTCGCGCCGGGCGGCGGCGTGAGTCTGCGTTCCCGCTCTGCGTTTTATCTCAGTCATCAGTAGTGATACTAATAGAGTTGCCGAGACGTGAGTTTCTTATTAGAAACCATATCAATCAGAATCAGGAGCATTATATTAGATTATCTACACGACAACGTGCCAATAAGAATTGCTATTCCAATAGGCAGCGAGTGCGGTGCGCACGCGCACACACCGCGCGGCGTGCGTTTATGTCCTTTGTACGAGCAGCGCGCACGGAGCCGCGTGGTGTAGGCCTTAGCCGCGCACTGTACAGACTAGCAGACGCCGCCAAGTTAGTTGTATTAGGAATTTGAATAGTTCGTGGTGAGGTGCTGGTCGTACGTAATGTTGATGTATTTCCACTTGGAGCCGGTACCTCGGTGCACGTGTGGGTCTGATTGGAATCTCACCAATAAGAATAGTCGAGTAATAATAAGTAGTGCTACGACTGCTGATCAGTGGCGCATTACTGTGTGTTTGTGTCTTTCCTGTAAGAGGACAGCTTCATAAGACACACAGACGATCTAAACAATATAATTATATTTTCCAACAAATCACGTAGTCACACAGTTTTAAACTAGATGGCGCTACTAGTGCCATTGACAATGTAAACAATAATATGGTGAGCCTATTGTCTGTATGACTGGCCGACCACTTGGCCAGGAACCAGGTGCCTGACCCAGCAAAAGAAACCTCACACTGTAATGGAGCACCCATATTCGTAATTAGTCAGCTTACAGCCTGTCTGTTCCCATCAATACGCCCCCCCCCTCCTCTCCCTCCTCCTCTCCCGCAGTCGTCCGGTGCGTGTTTGTTTGTTTATCACACCGTCATTACGTTTAATTAGCGGTCGGCGTGTCCGCTGTAATCATCGCGGCCGGCACCACGCCGCCGCGCCGCCTCACTTGCCACCGATGTGTATGCACGCCAACGACAACGACCCATACTCAATCTTAAGCCTAGAGCATAAGGTGTTAATCTCAATGGCACCACGGCGAGCTGCAGTGGGAAGGAATTGTTTAGCCAAAACAATGGCACGGATTAGAGCTCGCACTGCGGTCATTTGAATATGGAATGTGTCAGTAATTAACAGGCAGAGCCGCATGGCCGAGCTAATTGACACGTGTCAAGTAGCGAGACTAGTGCGCGACCGCGGCGTCGTCCGCAGCCGCAGCTAATGAGCAGCTCCCGCCGCGCTGCTGGCCGGCACTATCGTTGGCGAGAGAAAGGCATCGTCGTATCGTTGTAGTACGGAGGGACCGGCGAGTCGCAGCGGCTGGATACTGATCAATAAACAAGCACTAACGGTTCATTGCGCGGTTTTAACAAGCGGATGGCTCGCCGAGCAGTGCGTAGGCAGCAGTCGATGCGACAGACACAGACTGAGCGGGATCTAAGGTTAGTAACGTAAAGCGTGCAGCATCGTTCAGGCCGCGCGGGGCCCGTGGTAGAGGCGCGGCGGGGCGCCCACGCACACCCTGCCACCGCCGCCCAATGCACAGAAGGTGCACTGGATGCACTGGATGTCGTGTGGGAGTGGGTGTTCTGCGGCTTATTGCGGCGCCATTAGCGGCATCGGCGGCGCCGCGGGGCGCTGCGGTGCGCTGCGGGGCTCCATGCAAATCGTTCGCATTTCTCAGGCTGTCGACACGCCGCGTGCCTTAGACTCTGCAGCAGCCGCCTGGGCCAGCGTCACGCTACATAGCTACACCATACTGCCCCATGCTTATTGCATCCACGGAAAGTACAATAATTACGCTAACAGTGTTACAGCGACAGTGCCGCAGTGTGGAATGTTGTCAATCACTTGACTTGCCAAATATCGAGTCATGTCGGAGCGCCGGCCGTGGCGGGGCTGCACACTGCACAGGCTGCTCCAGCCGGCCCCGCTGTACTCACCTGCTCACCTCTCGAGTACTTGCCTAATTGAGGGTGTATGTAATATTATTATAGTTTATGTTGCACATTCATCCCATCATATTTCATCGATTTTTCGTAACTAAGTCACGAAATCCAATTGGATTAGATAAATGAGGATATGTCTTCTTTGAGATATTATCCATTCCTACTTGCTACTCGTGGATTTGTGAACACAATACAAAGCTCCCACAGAAGCGCATAGAGCGCACACGACTGTAACACCGACAGGTTGGCACGTGTGTGTGTGTGTGTGTAACGATATAGACGAGCACAAAATGGTACGACACCATTGCCGCCCCGAGCATAGAACAATAAATTAAAATAAAACGCGTTGTCAAGGAGTCGTCAACTCTCCGATTTTTTTTTCATTGAGATATTTTTATTGAATAAGAGGCAGACGAGCAGACGGATCACCTGATGGTAAGCGATCAGCGCCGCCCATTGACACCTACGTAACCAGAGGAGTCACAGGTGCGTTGCAGGCCTCTTAAAAACGAATACGATTTTTTCTTGAAGGTTGACGGTCGTGTTGGTTTGGAATTACCGCCGACGATGGCTCATTCCACAGTATTGCTGCAAGTGTCAAGTCGGTTTGAAATATCCCGAATCCCGACACTCAACAACACGCAACTACCGCAGTCGAGAGGAAAAAGCTGGTACTGGGCGCCCCGCCCGAAGATGCGAGCAGTATTCCACGTTGCTATCAAACAGCCATATCTATATATGTACATTGTACAACCATATCTATATATGGCTGTTTAACGTTTTTTTGTCCATTTGATACGTATTACGACAGATTAAGACATTGTAGCCCTACTACCGTCGCCGTCGGCCCACAGTGCAATAAAGTGGGGAAGAATTGGAAGTAGGCAACACAAGTACATTGTATGGATTTAGTAAAATGAGAAAATGTACGGAATATATCATTCTTGGGGGATTATGCGCATTGTGCATATAGTGCATTATTCTTTATGAAAAAGCCAAGGTTTCAGATGGAACAAAAATCGTGTAAACGTCGAGTCACGCGCGCCTTGATCAAAATTCACATACAAAACATATAGAGAGCCACAAAGTTTAGCGAGCAGTGAGCAGTGAGCGCACGGCCCACGGTACTGCGAGCGGAGAAGGCGCGCGCCACGCGACTCGATGCGAGTCCGAAGTGAAATCGTGTGTCAAAGCGAAGCGCATCAAAAAAATGGCCAGTTGATTGGGTTTTTACGGGTGAATTGGCGAGACCGCTAGGAATCTGAGCCGGGAGGCAGGCTCGGGACGAGAGGGGCGCGGGCGCGGGGCGCGGGGGAGGGCTGCAGGGACTCCGACACAATTTAAAATTCAGATAAGCGGAATAAATAGTGGCGCGCGGGGAATGTGCCGCCGCCATCACACACCCGCTTCACTGACACTCCATCCACTGCCGCCGCGGCCCGCGGACACTATTACACGTTGTGGAGACACGATGCACCACCTACTGACGCCACCCTGACTTTGTTATGGCCATAACAACAAGCGTCATACATATGTAGAGTCGGAACTCGCTTTTACTCAATATTAAATAAATGTACGTTTGAAGGTCACAAAATATTGAAGACTTGTTTCTAAACGCTTCAGTTTGCTTGTATTGACACCTTTAGAGGTTCTGATTGTTTGATGATGTGCCCAATTGAGTGACATTTGTAACACTGTATGTAGTACACTGTACTCCAGACTAGGGGCCCCCAGGAGTGGACTGGTGTCAGCCACAGCCGGCAGTGGCAGCAGGGCGCGGTGTGAGCGGCAGTGAGCACGTGTCGGGTGTCGGGCGGCGGGCGCGGCATTCGGAGCGGAACCGCGGCCGCACTCTGTGAGCTCATTACCGCGCGCCGGATAATTGAAAATGGCGAGCTCATTATAATATTTTACCTATTATTCATACACGTAATTTATTCTCAGTGTACTGCTTACACGTCGGTTAATTACAGCGGCACGCATGCGCAGGTCAATTTTAATGATTTTACTTAGTTTGACTGACACACTCGCCGCATGTTCTTGTAGCGTTGTGAGAACTGCAGCCGAACAGTTCAGTGACGTGAGCTATCTAGTGCATTTCACAGCTTTATTTATTTCATTTAGCATACCTATTACTTATTTCCTATGAATCCGCAAAAGACGTCCGATAACAAAGCGCAGAGAGCGTGACGTCACAGTGCGCGGTGTGGGTGTCAGTCCCCGTACATTAGTCAGTCGCCGCGTTTGCATGGCATTATGTTAATGCGAGCGATGAGGCTTCCGAGTGCCGCGGGGTGGCGGCTGCGGCTGCTAGTTATGATTCATCGCCAGCCGCCACCTCCTGGTAAATAAAACTTTCAGTCGTAATTAATAAACCTACGATACATTTCTTATTTTGAACGAATAAAATTATACAGTGGTGTACAGCGTGGTGCTACTCGTAGTATCGAGTGGCGATGTATCCAACACCCGCGTCCCGGGGGCCACGTAAACAGCGGACAGCGCATGTTTACGAGATGGCGGAATGTGACACACAGACAGCCGGGGACCACGACGTTTAGAAGGCGCCCCCCGAGACACACACACACACACACACGCGAGTGACACACAGACACGAGGCTGCAGCTAGACACTGCAAGCTGTAATACATTGTCAAGCGATTGTAATGACGAGCTGCACCACAAGAAAATAAAGATTTACCCAGCACCGAGGCAGTAGATATTATTATAATAAATTATGTCGCTTCCAACCAAGCCAAATGTTCTGTAACCGTTGGTCAGTTCAGCAGCCAACCAGTGGCTACTGTCTCGGCAATGAAACAACATTCCACCTGCGTACTGACAGCTATGCTTACTGTACATCAACAGTTGAATTTCCAAAAGCCAGAGAGCATACGACCGGCTGAGGTGCGCTACACTTTTTCATCCAATTTACGTAATAGTAATAAGTAAATTATAGAGAGCAATGAGCAGAGAGCGGTGCGCATGCGCAGTGACCGTCAACGTGCGAGCGCGGCCGGCGTAGTAGCCGCGGGTCGGCGCGGACTTATTACCATAATTCAGAAGTAATTTGTAAGGAACAATATGGGCGCAGGCGCACACCGCGCTGATCGATCGTATTTCCATGCGTCGAACGTTAACGACATTGGTCGGTTACGTGATCTGCCACGAAATATGTTCACAAACACGCAGCGCGCCATGATCGGATCACGTCCACTCATTAGCTCGCCACTGCACCCCGCTGCTAGACCACTGGGGGGAGCAGGGGGGGAGGGGCTCAGTGCACTCGTATAACGAGGGAATTATGATTAGTTTATGCATTTATTGTATGTTTATTGTTTGGACACAGAAGTACCGGAGAGGGATATGAGCCATATTTATCGTTAAAGTCAATTTTGAATAGTGGAGTAGTAGCGTGTTAGACGTGAGACTTCTGCGGGTAGTGCGTGAGTGTGCGCAGTGACCTTGACCGAGCGCGGGGCGGCGCGCGCGCAGGTGCCGGCGGCGCACGCGTCGCAAATATCAACACATGTCACTCACCCCCGACATCGGCCGGTCCCGTTGCTCTCACTTGGCTAACGATTACACAACTCCACTCTTGCCGCGGGAGAACCACCGTGCTGCACTGCAGGCAGAGCCGGGAGCCGGCAGACACGCCGCGCTACAAGTCCGTCGCATGTTCGTTCACATCACAGGTCCGACTGATGGACGATTTTTGTATTATTTCGTCTGGCTCAGTTAACTATATCCTCGACAGATTAAACGACGGCTGTAGTGTCTACATATACCATTTCTATCGGCAAATTATAATTTGACATCTTTCCGGTGAAAAATGACAGTATCTACATGTTAACATTTCCAATAGTTACTTTACCTCTCTTGGACAGAGAATAATATTATAATTTGTCTAAAAATAAAAATAAATTGTGCAACGTATGTAAAGTACTGCAGCCGCGGCGCTTGCGCATGCATCGGACTGTGGCCAGCTGACAGAGCCGTAAAATATGCTCTCTCAGCACCTCAGTCAGTGTATTGCTGTTACCAACATATAATTCTGACAATGATGTATTCGTCCGCCAACAGAAAGCAAGACGTGCACTGTAGTGTATGTAGTGTCTGTAGCGGCGCCAGCAGTAGTGTGCAGTAGGTGCCTGTCCGGGCGGCGGCCGGCGGACGGCAGCGGGCGCGCGGCTAGCGGGACCCTAACGTCCGCGCAGGTGCCGGTAACGGGACCTCGCGAAAGGTCACCCTCCGCCCGCCCCCGGCACCCCCTGCATAATATTATGTGGATCAAGTAGCACTCACTCGGAGCTGTGAGGTCGCGACCCGCGACTCGAACCCGCGTGTCCCGCGGCCTACGTTTCGCCAGGGTCGGTACCGCCGCCTGTCACCAGCCTCTACATGCACGTGTTAGACAAACTTTCTCCTCGCTTACTGGCGGCACTATAAAAATCGGAGTTGTTGTTGCGGATTGTGCAGCGAGGACCATTATGCAACGCGGCCCTCGCTGCTTGTTTCTATAAGTCTGTTCATTGTGCGGATAACGGCGCTGCGCGGGCGCACTAAAACGTTGCGTCGAGCGATTTTTACTTTTGTTTTGTTTTGTTTTTTAACGCTTCCTTCGGAGTTGGAGCAATAAATTAGAAAGTCGCGGCTCTCATTGTCACAGAACGAATGATTTTTTACAACAATCGCTTTCTCCTGCACGACTATTGTAATTGCTTTAACATTTTACCTAATTTGGAAAAAATATTGTGCACTGCTTACAAATGGTATCAAGTGCAAATAACTGTAAAATGTATTTCGCAACAATATAGCTACAATGAGGCAGACTGCTGGCACAATCACAATGGCGGAATCAGCCGCAGCTCGTGCGGAGTGCGGGGGTACCACGGTGCAGTAATGTGAGGACTCACCGGTGCTCATGCTGTGCCGAGCGCGGGGCTGGATGCGCGCGCGCAGCTCGCTCGGGGAGTGTAACTGCGTGCCCCACCGCGCGCTAGACCAGTCTAGGGCACATACATTATTCACCCTGCGATTAACGCAAAAACTCTAAATGTCAAGCGCTTTCCCCGCGGAGCGAGAGGGGGAGGGCTTGTAACGGTACCCGGCGGAGGGGTGGCGCGACCTTTACGTGTGTGTCACTGTCCCGGCCCGGCGTCGACCCGCCATACCTGCGGAGCGCAGAGCTCACCGGCGACCCTCGTCTACACTTACGGGGTCGTCAACGTGCTCACTGCTGGACAGCCACGAGCCACGAGCCAGGCCTGCGGGGGCGCGCAGTGCACGGACTGTTTAGGTTATTATTACTCAAATAACAATAACACCATTTTATAAATTATGCACTTCGTGACGAACTCCAATGTCCACGGACGCCGCGACACAGGGTCAGGAGAGTAGCTGACAATAACAGACAGATGATGTAGTAAAGCAAGTGTTTCGTATTGGGATACAGTTTGGAGTGATCAGTGCTGTATACTCGTAGGTCAATGTTGGCAAAACATGTAATTTGATTGCTACGGGAGGCCACATAGTTGCCAGGCAGTGTGACCGCGGCAGGCACAGTTTGTGCAGTTCGGGCGAGTATGTACATGACACCTGATATCTATTGGACAGTGAAACTCTCATTTTGGCAACTCTTTACATGGCCATATATTTGGGACCGACCGGATACACCACATTGTCCCACACACCGTGTATCGCAGAACTCCTCGAGCAGTACTACAGCTGCACTCACATTTACTTTATCCAATAATTCCTGATGTTGCTAGTCAGCCATCCTGCCAGGCACTATGCCAAATTCCGCGCTTAATCAGTAGATTCACTAGCACAAGGATTTGAATTCGCTATTTCAGTAGCTCAGTAGAAGAACTTGTATACCTACGTATAGTAGTGCTTAGCTTGTGGGTAATACATGCATGGCTCACAGCAGCAAGAAACAGTATATTTCCCCGGCTGAATATAGTTGATGCAACAACCACCGAATATTTGTAAGAGTAAGGATAATGCGTTTCCAAACTGCTCAACGAAACTACGAAGAGACAGAACTGCACTTTTTTATAGTTTCAGTAATTTCATCCCTATAGTGTGTGTGTGTGAGTTTGCCAGGCACACAGTAACAGCAAGCGTTACGTTAGTTCGTCCGCGGTATAAAATAGGACATGCAAGTGCCACACTATTAGCTCATTGCTGATTACACCGGGAGTGCGCGGGGCGGGGGCGCGGGGGCGCGGGGGCGCATGCAACAACAGTTAGCGACGTATATGGCGTGAGTCCGCTGCCTGCAGACGCGCCACTACTTTTTATTAGAGCATTCTTTGTCACTGTAAGGTAATATGTAAATACAGCAGCGATCGATAAGCTGCGCCCGCGCCGGTAATAATACAAGGTAACGCACGGGGCGCTTGATTCCTACACATTTGCATGCGCTTCGTCTACCTGCGCGTGCACATCTGCCTGCATTTTTTTCCCCGGCTCCGTCTGTCGAACAATCGCTCGCACATTTCTTTCTATTGCCATTAGTTTTTGCCGCCGCGCCGCCCGCGCCCCCTCACACGTGAATATGGTTTTTTCACAATACGTCGAGATTTATTGCAAATCGTGCATTAGAATGTGAGCCCCGGCGCGCGGCGCGCTCTACCTGTGCCCGACAGCTCGCCAGCCACTCGGTGCGCACGCGCAGTATGTCGTCCGAGGCGAGGAGCCCGTGTAGGTGGTGTGTGGCTGGTACAGTCAGTGCCCGACTCGAGCACTAGTTCTCCGGCAGCAGTGACAATGGTAGCCACTGTATCCCAGTACACATACGATCACCAGAAACAGGGCTGACAGACGGACGGACGGACAGGCGGACACTGTCGTGCCGGTGTTGAGAACTAGCTCAGAGCTAATTAAACAATAATATTCTGAGAATATTTTAACAATTTAAATGAGTAACGGTGTAACAATGCTAATTAATAACAAGAGATGTAATTAGCAACGATTTGAATGAGAAGCAAGAATACACGCGTTGGCTTTATTGTAACGGTTACTTAATGACTCGCCGCGCGCCACGCAGCGCCACGCAGCGCCACGCAGCGCCGTGCAGCGCCACGCAGCGCCGTGCAGCGCCATGCAGCGCCCTCCGACCCCTCGCCTCCGTCGCCTCCTGCAGGAACGGAGGCTTTGAGGCTTTGCACATACACTTGCTTCAGTGACGCAGATACCAAGCTCAGCTAGTAACGGCTATAGAAATTTGTACTTCCTATGTCAGACATCGCATTTGGAACGAGAACGCTCAGACAGATAGACAGGACCCACTGAGTCTGGAGAGCGGAGGACGGAGGGACACTATCAGTAAGTGAGGACAGCTGGTCAAGTCGCAGGTTATTGTGTAGACTCCGCCTGATACGCGCGATGTGATGTGTTACGTAACATTAGAACATAATGCGGCGGCCGCGGCCGCATTATGTTAATTCGACTAATTCGTGTAACATGGCAGTCGTATGGTAACCGTGTGCTTAACATTACGGTAACAATTAGCCGGCGGGCCAGGCAGGCCGCTACATCGCGCTCCACACAGCATCGCGCCTGCTGCTCGCTGCGTGGATAGCGAGGCGTCGGTAGTTAGTCCAGGATATAATTTATTGCAAAAGTAAAGTAATCCATACATTTTGTTATACTTAATCGCGTTTTAGATTAAATTATTATTATATATTAAATGAAATCCATTAATATTTGACTCGTTCATCGAACCCGGAACCATTGGCTTGACAGTCGCTTGCGAGCTGAGCGACAAGACAACAATTATCCAGTTAACCAATGACTAGTTCGTCAATACACGGCTACTATTGTATTAATGTCGGTGGCAGCGGCGCAGCTTATGTCAGCGCAGTGCGCAGGCGCGGTGCAAGCATGTGCCCGCTTTCGAGTGATTACATTTACATAGGAAATTACAGAGAGCTATGCCGAGCAGGCTGCCGGCTGCAGCCCCGGCCGAGGAATCCGCGCGCCGCCATTCATACCAATCCGTTAGCAATTCAAGTAGTTCATCCGTTTGGTTCACGATGTTTACTAGCGCAGACGCACGAGTACGCGCGGCACACGACTGCGGCGGCTTAGCTTCGACGTAAGCTACACACGTGAGTTTTAAATAAATCAACGTTCACGATGGCCAGTAAATGTTTCGAGTGATTAACGCCACAGAATTGGCTGTAACACCTTCTACGGCAGTCGGTGAGAGCTGGCGTTAGTCATCGGCCGCGGACCGCGGGGCACTCTCCTCCGGGGAGACAATACACAGTCTGTGAATAAACTGCCGTAAGGAGGATAACTCGACAAAAACTAGAATTACGAGCGCACACTGTGACAGATGGGAAATGTCGATGTCATCGCTAGCGTTTTTACTGCCCGAGATTTAAATAATGGGTAGATGTACAACACAAGCAGAAGCAGAAGCCTCACTGCACCACCCGCCGTAGGAACGATCGTGTTGCAGCGAGAGAATGTCCGCGTGGCAGCGTCGCTGTGGCCACGGATACCTGTGTGACACCCACATTGGAGTGCCGCGATTTTAGGAAACTGATTGGAGTGGACCTTTTGTTCTGCGTCACGCAGCGCGGGCGGCGCGGCTCGGGAGCGGGCACGCACAATGCGCTCTGAGTGCCGTGACGCACGCGCAACACAAAAACCTCGCACGGTCCTTACCTCGTCTCCACCGGCGAACGCTTTTTACGCGTCAGCCCATTCATCCCATAATTAACGCGATAAAAAACGGATCTAGACGAAAATTAGAAATGTTCCGGTGTCGCCGCGCAGGCGCACAAAAACTCATTCAGCTGTGAATTATATTAATTTAATTAAGTCGTCGTTTTGTCTCGCCGTGTGACTGCGGCGCGGCCCGTCGCTACCGGTGTTACATTGGAGCTTGACTTACCGTTCAGGTCCAGCACCATCTGTGTGTTGAAGAAGTGGCTGACGTCACCGCGACCCGACACTGAAACAATACGCAATACGTTAGTCACCAGCTCGCAGACACTGCAGTACATGGGCGCAGTGCTCCGGCGCCCTCCTCTACCTACTGGCCATCGCCTGCTGCTCGGTACGTTACGTGTTGGGTTTACATTCGATATGATGCGGCGACAACGAGCGACGTGACAATGCGCACCCACGCGCGTGTGTCCAGTGCGCGGCACGCAGCTGCCGTGCTCCATTGTCTGAACAAAGCCCGCATTGTGCACTGACCGGTGCAAAATCATCGGCTTTATAATGATGATTGTGCGCCAAACGAGTGGGCGGCCCGCGGTGCCGGGGGCGCCTGGACCTACTCGCGGTACCGATCTACCTCCGCCAAAATTGTTGTTGTAATATCCTACATTCTAAATTGTGCCACTACCGGGCATCGCCAATTACCAATAATTGAATTTATAAAATTGCTAGGCTTGTGTCTGATGGAACAGTAACGGTCTCGTATTCCCACAAAAAACAGTTTCAAACATTACATTCCATCGCAGCGGGTACCTGCTGGTCTGTAGGTCTAACGCGACTTATGATGTTTGCACTAATTTTGTTGTTAGTGAACATGGCGCTGGCCGTGGTCGGCGATGGGTGCCTACAAATATGGCGGTACGTTTAGTCAGTGCCAGTGGTGGTCGGAGGACACGTCCGCGGGACATGACCCGACTAGCGAGCACCCTCGCATGATTCAGCTCCCGCCGCGTGCTCGTGCGAGTTGTTTAACATATTGGCAGGAGTATTAGCGGAGGGGCTGGCGCCACTCGTGCGGACCACGACAGCGGCACGACATCGGCGGGAAATGGACCGTTCCTCGGACTGGTGTAATCACCTCCAATTGTCTCGCGCCGGGAGCACGAGCTACCTCGCGCGGATCGATACAACACTCGCCTGCTCGCCTACGACTCTCTGTGCCGCTTCTGTTTAAATGAAAGTTTTCCTCTCTGGAGCATTTAAAAGATAGGATCGCATTAAACCGTAAGTATAGGGCCGGCGACGTGGCTCCATTTCTATTTAAAGTGGGGTCAGTGCGTCCGCCATCGCTCACGCCGGGCGCAGTAAATCGGCCGCGTGAGTTACTGCGCCGCGCCGCACCGCGCGCCGTCCGTCCCGGGGGACCCGCCGCCGCTACTCCATAAATCGTCCCCATTTGGCTAACCCGCGAATCAAAGAAAGGTAATTCGCAATGTTTAAATCCAATTTGAAAGGAACGGGGGCGGCCGACCCGCCGACCCCATCGCACTTCCAATATTATTGTAATGTAACAAGCTATTAATATACCGCGGCACTCGCTCTCCAAGGAATAACTCCACTGGCGCTCGTACGAGTCCTGGTCGCATCGCGAGGAGCGACGTCTCTCAGTTGTTTACAGTCTGTAAGCTGTGACCAAATATTGTATTGTGTTGTATTTAGGCACATCTCCGCTATAAATACAAAGAACACTGTAGTTCGTAACTGTACTGGTGGTACTTTGTATTAACATCCTAAGCTACGCGCGGGGAACAAGTTGGGAGCTAGTCGTAAAGTACAATCGGAAGTATTGACATGTGCTGGTGTTTTAATTAATTCACTACGAGTATTACAAGTATTGGGCGGCGCACGATTCTTAAAATTCCGGGTATCAATTTATAGCACTTGATTGCCATACGTGTATCGGGACTCCTCCGACCACTGGTTGGGGGACATTGTACCCTGCCGACACGACCGCGGCGCGGCGGTGTACAGTACTACACTACACTACGTGGACACCTGCCACACTGATTGATAACGTACGGTACGTGTTACCTCTACTGCACCTATACCGTAAAGGGAAACCTCTTATGACTTAATTTAAACCACATATTTGTTATCATCTTGGCTGACAATATACGAAAAGTGCATTATTCTCTTTGAGCTAATTTGAACACTTTTTTCAAATACAGCATTATAACAGCCGCGCCGCATGTCCGTAATAAACATTCCTAGACAACCTACAACATTACAGCTTTTCTATGGCCAAGGAACATGAATCTGATCTGATCCCACAGAATGTAATACTTGATTAATTTCGTTATTAATTTTATTTGAAAATTTCATTTTTTTTTAATTTTCGGAGTTGTTGAGATATTTAGTTGTACTATGCTTCTGTGGACGAGTTCTACTTGTAGTTTCATTTAAATCATATGAGTGATCTCCATACTGTAAGTATAACTCATATAGCTACAATAATTATGTCCGCACTAGGTTTGTGATCGTATCGATGTAGCGAGCTTGTCCCGTATAAACCGACTCTGCTGCAAAACTAGCCAAATACAAAGATTGTGAGATTGAACGCACGCGGGTGATTACCAGTGCAAATGACATTAATGAGAGGCAGCGGCGACGATCATCGATGAAAGCGTTATTAAAATGCAAACATTTGTGTGTTTCACTGAGCCGAGCACGCTACCACGCGGTGACCACGCGGTGACCACGCGGTGACCACGACGCGGCCGACTGACGGAGCCGTGTCGGTACACCATCGAGGGTTCTAAGGACAGGAAATCCAACAAAAACATTTTCATCTGATATGATGTCAACACGAAACAATGTAGCTCCTACATTGTCAAACAGTACCCAGATCGTTTTAGAGCCACGCTGCTACCCTACATGGCCAGCCCTATGCCTAAATGTATACTTACGAAGACGAAACACCACAGTCGTAACTCGTAACGCGTTGTTCGTAGCGTTTAGTTCGTAGCGCGTAGTACGTACCGCGTAGTGCGTACTACGTCGCTCGTAGCGTTAAGTTGGTAGCTCCGAGTTCTCCATACACTGATCGTAGCGCTTTAACCGTGATGTTAAGTACGTAGCGCATACAGTCGCCAGTTTATTTAGAGGTATTTAAAATAAGTTATTTAAGTAAGTAGTTATAATGTTAGATACACTTATTTGGTGGATATCACAAATATATGTGTGGGGTAAGAAAGTACTTTTTAAAGGAAATTTAGCGTGATGATGCGTGACGTGCAAACTCAAAGTAAGCTTCTCAAGTATTTCTCGCCGCGGCTGTGGTCCTGAGCCTCTCTGCCGGGCCACAGTATTCAAGTAAGGACTGGCCTTTTGTGCCGGGATGAATTTATTTTTAACCGACTTCAAAAAAGGAGGACGTTGACAATTCGTCGGCAACTTCAGACCAGAATCTAATGATGGGATCCCAAGGGAACCGGGGGACGTTTAAAAATTATAGGGCAACTTGTGTGTTTGTTTCTTTTTTTATTAAGTATTTAATACTACTACAGTTTGGTATCGGCACGGAGTCGATCTAGTCATGGAGCCGGGAGACAGTCGAGGGAACTCCTCGAACATGTCAGCGAGGACACGTGCTGGAGTTGAACTTTACTCCTCGACGGGGCGTGATTGTGTAAGTAAGGGAACTCAGTGGCTCACAGTAAAGAACTAACTGATTTTTGGACTTGAATAATTTGTAATGATGAGAACTTCGCTATGAGATATACCTACGTAGTATACCGGGTTTGTATACCTAATCTTGTACTAAATTAAAAAGTAAATCGTTTACAACAACCGACTAGTAAAAAGCAAAAAATAACGATCATTAGTCATACCGACGAGTTACCCTCCCACTGGTGGGTTACAAGTCTTACTTCGAAGCAGGTATCTTCAACCGAGTCACAAGTCTAGTTTGTAGGAGCATGAATGTTTAGTTTAAAAACTTGCCACAATATTTAGGTATACCTAACTATGTCTATTTTTATCATTTATCTTTCCAATTTATTACCGTTCAGAGCAACTAGATGAAAGTCTGTTCATTTGTGTGGAAGGCAGTGTGACCACAAACAGTTACCGGCCGATAATGTGAGATACAGCAACATTACTACGTGTAAGTTCCACTCCGGCCGGTTCCAGGTTCCCAAGCCGTGTGAAACACTGTACCTGGTACAGTTGGCGGTATGTCTGTGCACCCGGCGGTGCGATGTTACGAGGAGGGAGATGATGAGAGTGTCGGCGGTCGCGGCTCGCGGCCCGAGGCACAATCAGCGGCTCATGAATGGTGCGTGACGTCACGGATCGATGTCGTCACAATAAGTCGCATGTATCGGCAGGATAACGCGCGGGTCGATGACCGCGGCCGGTTAATTGCGGCCCGTCCCCCGCGCGCCCCCTGCCCCGCAGCGCCCCCGCCTCCCAGATGAAAGCTTCGTGCTAAGAACAACGTTTGGCCCACATCGGCATCGATCCGGCCTCCAAGTTCACACACGTCACGGATGACACGGGCCCGCACGCCTCCTCCAGCTGGCCACAACACGCGGTGCGTGCGCCCTGCACCGCCCGCACCGGCAGCTCGGAGTCTGTCCACTCTAATATTGGCAACATGTTCTCGGAGTCCGTCAACATAACAATGTGGTGTTTTAATTAATATTTATTCAATTAGCCGTACTCAGAGTCATTTAATGGTTACTTAACCCAGTCCTCAGTAATTGTTTTCAATACAAAATCGTTACTAAGGAATAGTTTAAAATTTAAACTATCTGAAACTGAGTGCGGCAGAAAGAGTTTGAACGTAACTCGTTTAGTTGTAGTTTAATGTTCACAGATTTCGTTTTACACGTAAGTACACTAACGCCTTAATTCTTAGGGAGTAGGCAGAAGTGACCGTGCGTCACCTAGTACGAACCTACTTGCAGATACTTCTATAGCATCATAGGCCATATCAATATGTTATGTTATACTTTTTCTATGTAACAGTTTATGTTTATATTGTACAGAGGTCCTAAAGCCGGCGCGGTCCAGCTGCGTGCAGTGACAGTGGCGCACTTGTAACATAAAGCTACAATTAGCTTGCGTCGGATGCGCCGCCGCCGCGTCGCTCTGCTGAGCAAACTTAACGAACAGAAAATATTTCATTAAATTAACAAGAACTTGGTACTTGTACCTCTCGTGTCAACTGTTACTGCGGACCACCAGTCGGGGCTGAGGCAGTAGCAGCCACAAGGGTTGAAGTATGTATGTGTCTGAACATTACAAGCTCTACATTTCATTGAAGTAATTCCTACAAGTAGATTATAGTACAAGTCCCGTAATGGAGGCTGCAGCGAATGTCCTAATCAAGTTCTGAAAGCAATAGCACATTATGTCGCAAACACAATAAGTAGTACCGTACTAATTCATTTATAACGATTATTTTCTGCCAAATGTTGTGACGCAATTCCTAACTAGATAATTAATTAATTACAATCATTAGACTGGTCTAACTACTCATTAAAATATTCAAATATACAAGTCCAAGCATTTTTTATGTGAATTATTAGTTTAATAAGTATTTTTATTTGCTGACTATGGCGAAGCAAAACGAAGGGTTAAACACGTCAATATACGGACATTTTGTTACTGTTGAGCCACGGTCCCTACATTAAGAATGAATACAAAATATCTCGAGACTAATGACTAAAGATGAGTGACACGGCAGTAGTGGCTCGCTCCAGCATGCTGCCTACTAGTACTAGTGCGAACGACCAACTTGTGAACTACAGCAACATGAGGCAGCTACATATATGCTGGACACGACACGTGCACACACATATATATGTATGATACAATCTGAAGGCTTTACTTGACTAACATACATTAGTTATTGTTGCTACACTGCTATAGTGTCGCGAGGATGGCGACAGTCGACGTATCTTCTTATTTTAGTGTTCGATAGCACTCCTTGTAATGTCTTTTTTCTCCCTGATCAGTTTCCAATAAAGTTTTGTCTGAGAATTGATCATTCGAGATTTGAGCGTTAACTAGCCGAGGTTGAATATCAAGACTTTACAAGAAGCGACGGAACGTCGCTAGTTGTTTACGTATTGCACAACAATGTACCGATGTCGACAGCATCCGCGGCAACATTACAACAGTGCGAGTGGAGGTGAGGAGCTGCAGCCCTGGTGGCCAGTCAGTGGGGCCAGCACCCAGCACCTGCGGCGTCAGTGCGTGTGTTGACTACACGCGGCTAATGTTATTGTGGTACACAGCGGAGTGGGGGCGCGGGGGGGCGCGGGGCGCGGGGCGCGGGACCAGGGAGCGTGTGTTTACATAATGATCGCATGTTACACTCAGATTTATAATAAAGATAAATGTTTTTCTTGTTTTTGAAATAATTGCAAGATTATTTTAAAGAATACATTATTATAATAAGTTGGTCGCGTCATTGTAATTACCGCTAAGCAGCGCAGTGCCCTGCTGCTGCCTGCGCCGGTACCAGTGTACCAGTGCACGAGTGTGCCAGCGCTGCATGCTGCCCCGCGACACGCTTGCATACAGCGCGGCAGAGAGAACTCCACGCCGTCTCTTGTAATTGTGTGACATACAACAATACAACATGAGCAAAATTCCAAAACTTCCTTTTATTGGCCTTTACAATTTGTTTCCGAAATTTATGATCTATTTTATTGCAGCTGCAGCTCAAATTATAAATATCTATGTATTTCGCATCACCTAGCCTACAGCTGTATCCTATGAAGTGTAGACATTGTGTTGAACTGTTATTTATACATTGTCGTACAGTATGGAGATCACTCATATGATTTAAATGAAACTACAAGTAGTACTCGTCCACAGAACCATAATACAACTAAATATCTCAACAACACCGAAAATAAAAAAAAAAAAATTCAACTAAAATAAATAATGAAATTAGGTACACACACACAACGTCAAGCCTTTTATCCCTGAAGGGGTAAGCAGAGGTGCACATTACGGCACGTAATGCCACACATACAATGTACACCTACTTTTCACCATTGGTATTTTAAGTCCCATATAATAGGGAGTTCCTGCCATATCCTGGACACAATTCCAGACTCCGTGCTACTACCGAGAAATTTTTCGAAAATCCGAAAAATGCCCAGTAATACTTTGCCCGACCCGGGAATCGAACCCGAGACCCCTTGTTCGACAGTCGCACTTGCGACCACTTGACCAACGAGGCAGTCTTAAGGCAGAAATAATGAAATTAATCAAACTCAAAGAGAATAATGCACTTTTTGGTTTACCTACTGGGCCTACTCCGCTCATTGTTCGTATATTGGCAGCCAAGATGACAACAAATGTGTGGTTTAAATGTTTAAGTTGAGTAACGAGAAGTTTCTCCATACAAGTATATAATTACATCGTTTTGCTTATTTCCCGACTTTATTTAAAATGGACTATGAAAATATGTGCACCGTATTATTTTGTCTACGTAGTTACTTCTAACCAAACTCTCTATTTCCTCTTCAGTATGTTTTGAAAATCTGAATAATTTCGAAAACAATAACTATACGAATACGAATAAGTAGCTAATACGAATAAGAATAATTATTTTTTGACATACAATTATTTTTAACTTCAGAATTACAAAGGACTCAATAATTATGCAAGCTAATGTCTTAAACTTAGTTTATGGAAAGTGATTCCTACAGAATGTTTGGATGCATTTTGCTATAGCATGCCGATTGCGATTCATTTGTTAAATATCGAAAATAGCATGGTCGGTAATGTCCAATTAGGTTCGAGTCAAAATTGTCATGAAATCAATGGAGGCTATCGTACGTAGATTGGAACAATCGGCCGGCGCCCAGTGAAAGCGAAAGAGAAGCCAATCACAAAATGTGATCATTATGTTTGTGCGCACATTTGGGCGACAGGTGCGTCTGTTGCGTGCGCCGTGGCAAAGTTCAGCGCGCTCCCATGCGCGCGCGCGGCCGGCGCGGAGCGGGCCGGTGCCGGGACGCGACGCGACCGACACGTATTATTACACTCGTAAACAACGCGTGACTCCATCATCCGCTAATTCACTTACGTAGATGACATTATTACAACCGAATTACACCTCGCAGCGACTCGCGCGCATTTACATCGATTACATTGCGGTGGTTTGGTGCCGTTCCGATTGTAATAATTTTCTTATAATTCGTTGGGAGTGATAAAAATGCCATTAGCGTATTGTCTAGCGTTCGGGAAAAGATGAAGAAATTACAAATAATTGGTTCGCTAATGATTTACGGTACATTGGAATTGTGTGTCGGAGACCGGGCTGCGTTCCGAACGTGGGACGGTGACTCAGTCGCGCATGGTGCCGCGCTGGCAGAGCTGCAGGTCTGCGGCTGCGGGTGCACGGCACCGGGCCGGCACCGGGCCGGCACGGCGGCGGCGAGGTGACAAAAGGCTCACATAAAGGAGTTAATATTATTTGCGGAGGGAGTGCAGGCGACGGTCCCGCGGGACAACCCTTGCCTGACCCCGCTAAATCACAATACGCCACCTGACCCCACATAAGTTTCGATAAGGGATTATAGTCGTATTACTTGCTCGCAGTTATTTATACGAGGTGACCAGCCCGCGCCCCGCGCCCCGCGCCCCGCGGCAGCTCCTGCGATGATACGACACTTCCCAACCACGCATGACATTAACTTGTGTTATTATAAATAGTTACATAGTTCTTATACGAAATGCTTGACTCGGCTGGAGGAACTTTGGAGCTCCCACATGACATCGGTACTATTGGTGACATTACTATTCTGGTTCAGAGATCCGGATTTATTCGATTTGCCTTGATGGCGGAGTAGATTACTAGGTAGCACTGTGGAGATACTCTTCTCGTTGGTTTATACGAGCCAACTAAGGGACTATATAATGGATAGACATAAGGAGGCCTTTTCTAAATGGGACAAGTCCGCCACAACCTCCCAAAACCGAAAATATATCTACTGCAACTCCTGTAAGCCAGGATCTACAGGAGATCTATACAACCATGAAAAAAGAATTGTCCTGTCCAGATCTTGAATCCCGCAACGATATACCGAAATCAGAAGATATTATAATTGAAATCAATAGTTTTCACTTCCCTCGGTGAATTTAATGCAGGAGACAAAATGGCTTAAGCCGTAAGGCACCAAAGACACTGCACAACTGGGAGAAGGCCAGTCGCCATGGTGCTCGACCACTGGGAAAGACTAGAAATGACGGAGACCATAGTCCAGCAGTGGACCATCGCCGGCTGATGATGATGATGTATCCTAATTCAGATCGTGTGCGTGAATACAGAATGTCCACATCGTGTGACATTTACAGAGACATCGCGGGCGACGGGCCTACACTTCATTCAGTACTACTATAGTTACTCAGTATTTGCTCGAAACATTCTGCCTCGTGACACTGTACGAGTAGTTAGCACTGTATTCTTTGTTGCTTTTAGTATTATAATAAACCTACAGGAAGCAAAATAAATATTTTTATTTTGTTAATTAATTGATATTCAGAATTACGTGTACTTTGTTTATAAGTGACAAATGCTGCTACTACAGGAATGCTAAGCTATAGTGAACATAAGTAGCTCCATCTGCTTATTGTCACTGAAGCTTAGATTTGCCACTAAACGGGTCCACTACATAAACTAGGCGCTCCATACAGACGCCAGCAACTACTGACACAGCTTGATGATTACCATTCAGCAACGTTGCAGCAGTTAGTTCTGAACGTACTGCATATATCTCTGAGCCAGGCGATGTGTAGCTGTCTGTATTCAATAGTGCACCGATGCGTACTAACTACATCGATTGACAATAAGGTTTCAACTAGACTACGGTTTAAGTAGTTTAGGTTAAACCACGATTTATAATGATACTCGCGACCCGCCCCAGCTTCGCATGGGTGCAATGGCGATATGTGTGCATGTATTATACATATAAACATTCCTCTTGAATCACTCTAACTATTAAAAACCGCATCAAAATCCGTTGCGTAGATTTAAAGATATAAGCCTACAAAGGGAAATGGAGATAGAAAAAGCGACTTTGTTTTATGCTATGTAGTGATTAGGTAAAACGAAATAAATTACATAGTATGGAAAACCGGACAAGAGCAGATTTGCTCACTCTGCAAGGCTGAATGGACTTGCCCATCGAATGGCCCTAGATAGCTAGTTGCAGTATTTTTTTTAAAACGTATAAAAATAATGAAATGTATGTGACCGCGTAACTCCCAAACTACTCGACCACATTGGATATATTTTATTTTCTCGTGTCCGTTATCATTAGATGTATGTAGAGGATAGATATTCATCAGGAGCCTCGAGAAACGGCACTCAGGTGAAGCTGGAGCGGACTGCTAGTTAAATATATAAATAATTAGAAACGTATTTAGTGAACCAACACCAACGTTGCTGTCGCGCGGCAGCTCGCGTTACATGGAACCACTTAGTTGAACACTTCGGAGGTGCCAGTGTAGCGGATACGTACTGGCGTCAAATGTGCAAGTGGACACTTTTTATTTCGACTTCTTAATATCGTTAAATATCAAAAACTACTTCCATTAATTGATTTGATGACTAAATACTCAGTTTTCATATTTTTCTAGAAATATAAATTACGTCACATACAAATAATGAACTGTCACATTTCATCAAGCAGTTATTGTATTGCACTAGTTGCAAACCACCTCATCCCCAGGTAGTGTCCTGCACCTGTACTGACCCACTGGAAGACAGTTGACCTCGGAGTTTGTGTCGGTGTTTCGAGTAGAAGTACCTATGTTAGTGTAGACATGTCTACCAAGTGCCTAGTTATATGAAATGTTGGCCCCGTTCAGTTAATTACTATAAATGTTGAGGTGAAAAGTTCGTACACGATGTTATATACTACTCACAGAAATAAACAATCCTTGCATGACTTACAAAATGTTAATATTTCTACAACTTATTTAACTTAGAGGTTGAATATTGTGACAAAGGGCCGGACACTTATGGTTTAAGTTCCATCTCGATACATTAACAGTCCGAGATCAATGGTTGGACAGCCGGACAGATGGACCACTAATCATTTCTCCATGGGGGCCATTTTTTTCTTTTTAGGGTCTTTTCACTTACCAGGTATTTTTTTCAAACAAAATGCATTTAATGTTAGATAATTTGCAGAATATTTACCTACGGGGGCTTCCAGTCGGTAGCAGAGAAATGGTAGGCTATGTTACTTGTTGATACCCAGTTACTTTATTTGTAACATGGCTTCCGAAAACTGACACAATTTGTAAAATAATATGATGTTCTATTGTTTTCAATGTAATCTTTCTGATTGATTAATGTGTCGGTGCTTTGTTTAGCTTGACCCGTTTGTTTCTTTGTTTGGGTCAAAAGTAATTGCAACTCCACCCCTTGCTGACGACAGATCGATCTGATATTTGGTACACACTCGTAATCTTGATGACCATACAATATAATCCAATCTTATTTTCAAAACTACCTCCATTATAGATAAGGGTAGAATAGGGCTCATTGCATACAACGTAAACAATATTTTCTATGTATTAAGTACTTGTTTGTACAGGAGTTGCAGCGGTAGTGTTGGTTGTGTCGGGTTAGTATGTGGCGGACTTGTGTCAATTCAAGTATGCGACAACTTGCGATGGTTGGGACAATAGATACATTAGTTTGAGTAATGGCTTGTTTTTCTAAAATTCATTTTAGAAAAAACTAAATTAATGAGTTTAAATTCGCATCTTTTAATTTGTTAATTTAGTTTTATTTCTATAGGTAACTGAGTGTAATGAATAGCGTACAATAAACATTATTACATCTATCGATTCTATTTAATTCACTAATCGACAACAATCGCAATTTTTTGTGACTCGCCAGTCGAGTTGGGGATGCAGCCGTGATGGATGACACTGGGGAGCAACTACTGCAGGTACACGGGTACCTGTGTGCAGTGCGCGGGAGCCAGACATACAGCTCACTCGACGTTTGTGATACTTGTTCATTATTATGCATTGTATTACACACACTGTAGGCAGTATTGTGCACCATGCACTTGACTTGCACTAGGTGATTAGACTGAGCACACACCTGTAGTAGCACTGAATGTTTTGTTTTATTTGAAGAATGATTAAGTAGGTACCTGTACGTAATAAAAAGGAGTTTCAGTAAAACATAATAATGAACTATGACATTTTATGAATAACCTCGAGCGTGCGGCGTGCAGTATCCCGCGACCACAGAGTAATGTTGTTGACAACAGTTGTGGTCTGTCCGCCGCGCACAGGGAGCTCCCGCCGCGCCTGCCCCACGGCACGGCTCGCGTCATATTTGCAAATAAATATTTAGTAATGCAACTCTGTCTAAATCAAAATAATTGATTACTAGGAATTATTACAAGCCCTGCCACCGACAGTGGATCAATGAAAATAAACATTGCCACTTGCAGTAAGTGCTTCGCAGCTAGTATTATAATGTAGCCTCGAGCAAAGTTGCCACGATACAATCATTCTAAATATTACATTATTTTTTGAATAAGTTATTATCATTATTGATAATTGAATAAGTTTTATTAACTGGTTCCCGCGCGCTACCACAGCATGGAACCCCGTCTGTTCCCATGCCGGAACCCACAGCGCTAGGCACAAGTCTACAAGTAGTGCAGCACCTGACGGTGGCGCGGACTGCTGGCAGCAGGCGGCTGCTGGCTGCGTGTCGGGAGACAGGTCGTGACTTATACAATATCGCTTACCAGGCACGTGGGCGGGACGTTTCCTTCGCCAGAGCAATTACCGTTTGCGACTTCATAAACATCACAAATCACAAGATGTATAAATTGAGAGGAACAATATTTACGGTTTACTATCATCCAACGGTAAGTCGGCACCTGCGTAGGCGCAGTATCAAATGCGCCTACCGTGCGTTAGGCGCAAAGTGATCGAGTTACCATTATCTGGTCGCGGGCCGCGGGTGGGTAGAGTCGGTACCGGGGGCGAGCTGGAGGTATACGAGCGCGTGGCGGCGCGGGACAGGCGGCGGGAGAATGGGAGCGCACACAATGGCGGAGGGCCGGAGCACTGTTTGTTGTGGTCGCGCGGCACTACACTGCACTGCTGGTCTACTGACCGTGTCGCTGCTGGTCGCTGGGCAGCGCGCGCGGGTGCGGCGGCGGCCAGGCGGGCAGCTCGCGCAGGCGCATGGAGCAGTCGAGCGGCTGGTCGCGCAGGGCCAGCGCGGGCATGGCGCGGCCGCGGCCGCCGGTCCTGGGTCGCGCCGTCTCTTCGGTGCGAGCGTCCGCCCACCGAGCGCGTCCGTGAGACACTGCCGTGCGAGCGCCGCTTTTTTCCGACGGTTTTTTTCGCGGGGGCGGGGCGAGGCGGCCGGCCAATGGCGGCTCGGCCCCCCCGCCGCGGGCCGCCGCCCCCGCGTCTCTACTCTTATTTACGTGCCGTATATTAAAAGGGTTTTCCGCGTGCCGTTATGGATTTTCCTCGGCGTCGTATGTAAAGCGGGCGCGCGGCGTCGCGCGACGTCGCCCGCTCACTCCCGACCTCTCGCTGGAATGTCGCTCGGCTCTCGCTCCTCATGCTCAGCAAAAACTTGCTTCAGTCGTCCATTCATTTCGTCGGCAGCTCCAGTTTTTATCAATTTTATGTTTGGCTTCACGAGATTTAGTGATTTAAATTAGAAGGCATGGTCCGGGAGGCAGCCAGCGCGCCAGTCGACGCTGAGTCTGAGCGGGGTAGTATCAGGAGCACGAGTGTCGGTAGGAGAGGAGCGACTGTGACGTCATCGGCGGCGGGGTCACTGACCGCGGGCCAGACAAGGCCTGAACTTGAACCTGAGCCGCTGGTTAATTAACATGTCACCCCGACATGTGTCGCTGTCTACTCCACGCAGCCACCTCGCTGGTGGAGCCGACATGGACTAACACTAGATGAATGTTAGTCCATGTCGAGCTCCACTCCACCATACAAATCATTATTGTAGGTAAACAAAACGAAATTCATTTTGCACATTTACTAGTACCTACGACAACAAAGATCCGAACGTAGGAGACGTGCCCCACCGGCCCACAATGGGAAGGTGCGCAGATGTGCAGGTGCAACATTGTCTGGTGGTACAACATGCCGGTAGAGTGGCCCGCCTGCATCACTCGGGGATGGGTGCAGTGGGTACCGGACACAGGGTAACCCAGGGCAGGGCTCCGTCACCTGCAGTAACACGATTATTTATTGAGTAGAAGTGTCCCAGTGTCCTTTGCTAGTGGCCCCTGTGTGGCCCACGGAGCGCGTGCCTCGTCTCGCTGACATCTGCTGCCTCCACACCTGGACCCCGCGCCCCGCACCCCGCACCCCACACCCTGGGGCACGCACTCTGCCCATGCAGATTTATATCTCGCCAAAAATACTATGAAACTTTAAGTACCATCACCTTATTTATGCATAATCCCTGAATACTTCGCAAAGTAATTGTAATTCTCACCCAAATATATCTGGGATTTATGGTGCTTTGCGTAGCAAATAATTGTAAAATAATCGTCATCACTGCACAGCGTAGAGATGTGTGCCACTATCAATTGGTGGGGTATATCAGACTACTCAGTTATAATAACATAATGTTTTAGGATTGTTGTGCATATTTTAATGCATACTTCGCCTTTTTATGGTGCATAGTTACCCGGCCTATATGTATGGTTAGCTTGCATCACGATTCTTGTTTATCCAGATAACACAAGGACCGCAGCCCCGAGTTGGTCAATCTCACGTCTCTGGTACATATACATTATGACGCAGCCGTGTGTAGTGTGCAATTCGTGGACTCATCTGTTCTAAGTATGGATTTGATACAACAGTGGAGAATGTTTGTGTGACCCTAGCCAAGGCTGGCGGGATGTCTCTGGTGTAAAATTAATTGTTAGGAGGAAGTTGATATAATTTGGAAGAGGGTTTTGCTCAGGCGATGTCTTTATACACACTACGGGGATAAATGTAAGTATACATCAACAGTAGTACCAGGCAGTAGGTGGATGACCAGGACTCTGTCATTTGGAGCGAACTTTATTGGCTGCGGGATAGTTTGGCTGAAATGTTCACTTGCAGATGTATTCATATGAGTTTTTTTTTACATTTGATGGGTCGACGTTTGGCCGCAATCTCGCCTGATGATGGTAATTGATGATGCAGCCTACGATGAAACACAACTGCCCATAAGCAATCTATTCACTCGGGCTTTGAAGGCACCCATTTATACCCATCAGGAAACACAGACTCCGGCAAAGAGTTTCACTCCCTAGCAGTTCGCACAAGGAAGCTTGGAGCGAAGCGCTTCGTGCGAGTGGGTGGGATATCTACCATGAAGCGGTGACGCCTTGCCGATTGTCTTGTGGTTCGATGATGGAAAGGACTAGGGGAAATCAAGTTGTGCAATTTCCCGCACACTCTCCGAAAGACATAACTGAAGTTAAATATCTCACCCGCTACTAGTCCTCCGGCGAACAGAGCCACGCTTCTATGTGGGTGGACCCAATGGGGGTTTAAATGAACTGGACTTTGGTACAAACAAAATATTGGAGTACAGGTGATAGACTGCACTGTGTTAGTAGCGTCAACTCCATGGTGTATCGTTGGCATACAATGGCAGAGTGCACACATGCACCAGCTGAGTGACTCGCTGCCCCCGGGACAGGTGTGCCTGGGGCCTCGACCAGCGGTCAAAGGTTGCGTTAAGCGGCTGTTATCTGTTAAATGTAAAGTAGGGATGAAGTGCGCCAGTTTGGCGGCGGTCCAACAGGCGGCCCAGTGCGCCGGGGCGGTTGCCAACTACGGGCCGACTCCTGCTGGCCACGCCGTCACTGACATGGAAATTCCTTAACGAAACTAATTGCACCTCTGTGTGCAAGTAGCTGCATTCACTTACCATTCTATAATTTAGTCTGCCTCGCATCGTTACTACTTTATTCGTACAACACAGGGAACGCATTCCGCCGGATTACAAGGTTGTAACGTAATTCTATAAAACTAAGTATAAGTGAAGTTAATGGCTGTCATTGTAATTGTTTGAACGGTACTGAAGTATTATAAACGTGTGTGAGTATGAAGTTGCGATCTAAACACAAGTCCATGGACTGGACATGGACATGTTGCTGCTGGGGACATGGATCCTTAACAAATAAAGCTATAATATTAAAGTGAAGTTAACCATTTCGAGCATGAAGCTGCAGGATCGATGCCGGGCAACATGAGTCTTGACTTTTCCCAAGTTGTATGTAGAAACTACTTAGAGTATTTTTAAGATCATTTGGGCCCCACTCAGGTTTGGTACCTATTTGTGACTCAAAGTAAAATACCTTAAATAGATAGAGGTATTTGATGCAATGTAATATGCCTCGTCAGCAATCTCGTACAAAACTCATTGGAAACTACAATACGTTTTTGCTATTTGAAGAAAGTGTTGAATGTAAGTGTATTGCTACAGCTCCAGTGGAACTGCCTCGCTGCAGGGTTAGTAAGCATAGAATGATAGAACAGCAGCTGACCTGTGATGACGGAGGGCCGGCGCAGCGCGGGCGGCGGGCTGCTGGCGGACTGGAGCAGGCGCTGCAGCCGCGACGCCGGGTACACCAGCCACGACGTCGGCTCCCGCCGTCTCTGCAACACACACTCCGTTACTACAGCACATACTACAACACATACATACTCCCCGCGCGAGCACGTGGCGGTGTGGTGGCGGGGTGCACTACACGGGCGGCTCATTCAACACGGGCCGCAGATTAAGGTGAGGTGACAAAAACCGCGCATGTGTGTGTGTGTGTCACGCGGCGCGCGCGCAACCCTTCCGCGCACAGGTGGCACGTCGGTGGCGTTAGAACGTCACAAAAAACCCTTAGAAAAACGCAAGGTCGCGCGTGCCGGTGTAAAAAGCGATACAACCCTTTGTCCCTGCTTCTATTGCACGTTTTTATGCGGTAATTATGTGGTTATCTAACGCCGACCCTCTGCCGGAACTAATTAGCTGTTAGATTCCCACGGGGCGCTGTAAGCTGCTGCCGTCTAATTCTACAAGTTTAGCTGCAACCCTCTTCTAAGAGGATTTAGTGAAGAGTCGCGAGCGGGTCGTGGCTCGATACATAATTTAACAGGCTTAAAGCGGTACATAGCGCGAGCCTTCCCTTCAGAGCCATCAAAATATAAGTGCGGAGTACATGGCAGCCGGCGGGAGGCGTCGCGACGGAGGCGGTGCTCTGTCTCGCTCGGTAATGTATTCACGTTTCCCGAGCCGCTCATTTTTTATCGCAGTCGCGCGGCGCATTAGAATTTCCAGGCGAGAAAATCTCACGCACACCGCGATCCCGAGCGCGGCGCACTCCACTCGCGACCGTGTTCCGTTGGCACACGGTGCAAACTTGTCTGCTTGGTGGTCTCTGTATGCGGAGGGTGAGAGGAGGTTCGCGGAGAGGAGGCGGGAGGTTCGCTACATTGTAAATTCGCGCGGGGAAATGCGGGCGGCTTGTGACGCGGGGGCAGGAGGGCAGCGGGCGCCCGGGGCGGGGGGAGAGGGGGTTGAGGCGCGTGTGCGGCTCGATAAGGAGCTCCTCCACGTCTTCCGCTCGAGCACCGCTCAGCACCGACCCAGCACCCACACAGCACCAACACAGCACCCCCACAGCAGCCAGCACCACACTGACAGCAGCCGCAGTAGCAACCGAACGCAGGCGAACCTGTGTGGCCCGCCGACATAATCTTACTGCCTCTACTTACAAACCCCAACGCACACAAATATGCAAGTTACACTGACAGACTGACGGACAATTCAATTTGACGTTTCAAAAGTGCCTAATTTAGTATTAATTGAAATAAATGCTTTTACTTTGACTTTGCCTTTACACACAATAGACAGCTTCCTCGGACTCGTATGGTTGTTAAAAGACAAAGTTAGGCATAAGCCTATACATATCCTAAGAAAAATCCTAAGTATAACTGAAATATTAAGGAAACAAAACGAGACTACCTGCTTCGTATACATACGGTTACTTGACTACGCACTCACATTTAACACGAATGGTCAATCGTACCTCCGTATCGAGGACGGAGTGTAGCAGGCACACGCATGGACGGTGGACGGTGGGCGATTGTTCAATATCGCGGACACTGCAGCCAGGCAGGCAGCGTAGGGAGCACACGCGAGGGCTGGCGCGCCACGATACGCAATCAACAGCGGACACTCTCGCGCTCCACCGGGCACACACCGAGCATACACTGGGCATACACTGGGCATACACCGGACATACACCGGGCATACACGGGACATACACCGGGCATACACCGGGCATACACTGGGCATACACTAGGCATCTACAGTACTGTAGAGACTGTAGATACGGTGTCGACTGGTTGGCCAGTAGGTCTGTGACACAAGCGTAGTGAGAGGGTCACAAACACTCTTCCCTTTAAAATCATGAACCTTTTTACATGTGTTCCTTCTTTTGTTTTATAAGTATATTGTAGCTCCCAGTAACATAATGCGGAAAGGTGTAGCCTGCCATTGAAATGATGACAATATACAAATGTATAAACCGGAGCAGATCCAGTGCGGACGCTGGTCATTAGAAAGTTGTATGATATTAAACAAAGCAGGCGTGGAGCGGCCGGCTCCCCCCCCCCCGCCCCGCGCCCCGCGGCCCCCGCCCGCCACCCTCCGGCCGCGAACCTCCACACTCCTTATCTTTTGAAATGTTATTTAACGGGACATTTTGTTTGCTGGGCGCGGGACTCGGGCCATCAATATAAATATATTTCAGGAAGGATTATCTCCTACGCGTCGGTCGCCAGTTGAGGCAGACACACTCTGACTTGTTTGTAAGCTATCTGGTCAAGCCACACGCATCTAATGTTATTATTATTACACTTGTACATTATACTTTTATTTTTTCAATTCCGTTAATGAAGTGCTAGCAGTGCACGTAGCCTCACCAAACCCTCAGACATTAGCAATGCCGGGGACTGGTTCGGTTCCCAACATGTGGCGGAGTGGCTGCTGTAGACCGTCACTACTGTATCCTGTGTCAATATTACCGCGGGTAGTACCAGTACGGAGCAAGCCGCGAGAAAATATTGCAGTGTGACCTGCTGCAGCGGCTCGCCTGGCACACACACACACACACACACACCGGGTGCAGGTGACCACAACCTGGTAATATTGTATATTTACCTACAAACTGCATCTGAACCCGTGGCATGGCTACTTAACCATAGATTTTTTATGAACACTTCGCACAACTTCATTCGCAACCAAAAATGAAAATGAGAAACATTATATTCGGAACAAAGAAACATATTAGACTATGTTGACATATATGATGACTAAAATAAAAGAAACAAAATCTGGCCAAATTTGAACTAATCCGCGTCAAACAAAAAAATAATCACGCAAATCGGTTCATAAACCTCAACGTAATCGGTGTAACTACAAAAAAGAGCATACCGGCAGAATTGAGAACGTCCTCCTTTTTGTGATCATCATCTATCAACAATCAGAACCTACAGCCTGTCTCCGATGTACTCAGTGAATTACTCGCCACTCGTCCACTCCTACATTATACCAGTGACACATGTTGCAGGGCATGTATCTACCACCAAGCTTGCTATGAAGCTCGCAAGTAAACTTTGTATAACCGCCCGGCGCTGCGCACAGCCCGCAAGGCAAGACGACTGTGTATAATTAATAACAAATGCGGCATGTGCATGCGCAGCCGAGGTCAAGGCCAGCCCAAGTGGAGCGATTAACTGCTTGCAAAGGTCAGTCGTCGTGTAACGGGACGTGCGCCCGCGCCGCCGCGGCTCATTCACATGATGTTAGTGTTATCTGGGGCCAGTTTACTCGAACGAAATGTGTTGCGACTACTTTACACACTTGTGCATTGTTTAACAAACGAGAGAGTTATTTATATGCTGCAGTACAACAGTGTCGGTGTGTAGCTCCTGCCTAATATATTGCGTCACTGTGTAGACAAACTGTCATCAGTAGTGTAGTGTATGCAAGTTCGTTCCCCACACTGCTAATGATTAAATATAAATATACTGAGCAGTGCGAGCGATGTGTGCTGTGTGGCGTATTTCCCGGCTCAGCCACCGCCATGTTGGTGTGGTGGGGTGTGGGAACTCAGGCACTAAACCGAATGCCAAATTATGAGCGTTACCGGCGGTGTCCGTCGCTTATACTGCGCCACAGCTTTAGTTGCAGTGGGCTACAGCAGCGCCACGCCGCACGTCTATCCAGAAGGCCCACACGGACAACTGCGTGGGCAGCGTGGCCCGCTCCCCCAGCGCCCGTCCCGCGAGTACCGAGTGCTACGCATCGCGCGGATGGTACGAGTTGAACTTCTGCTGTCCGCCGCGATATTCCTGGTGTTACCAATCAGTCGACTGCGCATGCGCTAATCGCTTTTAATTGCCCGGCCCCAGCCGTGTCGTTCGCGCTTCATGCATTACATTACTATACCAGTTTATGATGCGCCCGCGCAACTCTATAAACCGCGCTTGTTAACCCTCCACCGTACAGTACCTGCTGCGGAGAAAGGTTTTGTTCGGCATTATACTTTATGAACATAACGTCAATGTGTTTTAACATACGAGAGGGTAGGCAAGGCTGCACCACTGCACATACACCCACTATCACCAGTTGTTTTATGGGACCCATGTAATAGGGGATGAGCTGATGATATGTGAGGTAAATGTCGTGGCCAGATACTGGCTACTGGCAGCTACTGGCGGCTACTGGCGGCTACTGGCGGCTACTGGCGGCTACTGGCGGCTACTGGAGGCTAGTGGCCTCGCCCTCACTATGTATGTGCGGCGCGTGTCGTTCACAATGGTCGTCGCGACGCTTCGGGGAAGGAAGCGCTCTGGTCCGGCCACCTGCGCGCGCGCACCACGCGCCACCCATACCAAACTGTTTGCTCTGGTGCGATGCTAATCGATAAATCACAATATTTCTAATAACTCGTACATGATTAATATGCAGGCCTGCGCCCGCGCCGCCGCTGTGTCGGCGCGCCGTGATTAACGAGCCGCATGTCACGCTGCACTCATTACACTCCCCGGCAGCACCCGGCGATGGTTCCCAGGCCGCGGCCGCTTGAAGTGGCCGACGGTAGTGCACCGCTGCACCGCTGCACCGCTGCACCGCGCCCATCCATTATGCTTACCATCGCCTACGTTATTTGAATATCGAGCAGCCGCCGGGGCTCCGGGGACAGCCGACCTGCCGTGCATCTACATACATTGTCTTTACTAAACATGCTATTAAACTTGAATCGTTTTATGAGGTTTTTTGATTTGATTTGATGACGCATCGACTGACTGACTGACGCTGAAGCTAATTTTTATTTTTGTAAGTAATATAATTAAACTCTCTGTCGGGTCCATGTTTGCTGTCCTGGACATTGCATCCATTAGCTGCATGTATGCACATGAGCTGCGACTGTTTTGCGAAATTAGCTATTGAATGTCGTCAGCCAGTGGGTGCAGGACATGGTACGTGTCCGGGAGTCGAACGGCCGTCTATTGGTCGCTAACTTGATGTATTTACATAGAGTGAGGCATACAATTGGCAGTAATCGCAGCGAGCAGATGATTGGCAGTCAGCGTAGAGTGCGACGTCCGGCGCACGGCGCGGGCGCAGTGCCGTGCTGCGCTGCTGGCGCATACTGATGTGTCTCGTGGGTTCGGGCAGCTAAAGTAAAGCAATGGGCGCTTCACTGTCGAGATAATTAAGTATCAGCAAAACAACACCACGCCGCACACTATGCAGGACATGTACAAGGAACAAGGACTTATATGTACTTGTAATTAGGTACAGAGAGTCAGGATAGAACGCACGATTGATCGCCAGCTAATCAGTAAACAGTTTTGCAGATTCGGTTCAGGGAATTACTATGGCGATATGTTTACTGTAGTTGTGGCGTGTGGTGTGGTTATACTGTTGGCTCCATACTCGGCCGGCGCGACAGGTGTCCCGGGTAATTGTCATCGCTGACGAGTTGGTACAGGACAATGCGTGGCGCAATAAACACTTTGGTCTACTTCCTGGCAGATAATCGTAATGTTATCATAACAGGCATATTAATTTGGTGGCAGACTGAATCACAGCTCCGCATGCGCCTCACGAGCTGCGCAGGTGTGCGGCGCGCGCGCAGCATGGCAAGCACACGCACACGTACGCAACTCGCCGACATACACACGTGGTGTGCGACTTTAGACCTTAGTTCCCTGGTCATTGGGTCAGTAGTCGGTCCGCGGTGTGGACGCGACGGGTGTGACAGTGTAGTCACCTCGGCTCGGATTGTTCTTGATAAGTCTCCGCGGATTAATCACAGACGACAGGTGAATAAGCAAACCGTGTCGTCTATTGTCTTATTGAAATAAATCTAATTTATAGCGGACTCATTACAATATAGCGCTGCCGTGCGGCCGCTGGTGCCTTCACTCCAGTACACTACATTACATAACATGCGTGTACGCAGTCTGGGACGGAGTCAGACACATATATCTAGAACATTGACAAATTACACGACGTTGCAAGTAACATTTTATTTCAATTGTAATAATATTATGTATGACTGTTGATGAAGCGAAAGATTCGTAGCAATTGGCGTGCTATAGACTCTGCCTACTCCCTTAGGAGACAGGCGTAAGATTATGTATGTATGTATGTATGGGTGATGTACATCACTTATCGGTATCTTGTAATGTATCCGTGGAGGGTCGTAGATGGCAGTGCAGGTGTCGATAGCATCACTTGTATTGTCGCTGGCGCCGCGCCAGGCAGCCAGGCAGCCAGCCAGGCAGGCAGCGGTGTCGCCTGGCGGCGGCAGAGCGTGCTGCTCTCGGCGCGATACTGCCACCTGTGTGCATTGTACTGACGATAGCTGACAGTGGTCGGTCCAGTCAGCAGGCATGTCGCCTCTCTTGTAGCGTTAATAAATTAGGAAATATTAGTTCATGGCGTCGCCATTTTATAACAAGTAATGTATAGAGGCACACTTGACTGTACTCTACACGGGAGGTGAGCAGACTCAGCACACTGCGGTGTATGGTAATATTTCGCGCGCTCGTGCTCCGGCGAGCGTTTTAATTATATCATATCGAGCGCACAGGATCTGCGCGTGCGCAGCGCCCGGCCACGCAGTAGCACAAGTGACATGATGACCACACGGAAAACACGAACTGAGCCTGTTGCACAAACACACTTACGAAATGAATACCCTTGTAGAGTGCACCAACATACCCGACAGGCCGGTGGTAAAGTGTGAGGCACTACATACTACTGCATTCCCGGCTCATTCATTGACAAACCGCTGTTGAGGACATTGCGAGCCATGCATACTCCGGCTCCGGCGCATCAAATGTTGTTTTGTTCTAACACAACATTCAGCTGGAGCTGGTCAAGTGGTCAGTGGGCACTGACTTTGCAGTGAATGTGTATGGTGCAGTGTCGGGACGGAGTTGTGCTGCTGCGCGCGGTGCACTGCGCACGCGCCGGCCGCGACCGCTCGCAGATAAATCACGGCCACGCTCATAATTTAATGCACCTCCCGAAACTGAGTCATGCAGTAGATAACGTTATCAGTCACCGTGCGATGTGAACCACAGACACAGTGGTACGTCGACATCTTCAATGAAGCTCACTAGTCACTGACGACTCTCGCTAGACATTACATTAGTGGTACGAAGTTCACAACAGACCTATCGTATTCATTAGGTAATTAAGTGTGACCACTAGCTAGGTAAGCCTACACTTACTGCTTTATTTGTCAGACTACTCGTATGTGGTTCTGAATAACAAGACATGGCCTCACTAAAGGCGAACAAGCCGACATGTGGAGATGTATGTCGTGCTCTCGTTTATTTGTCGATTTTACTAAAGTGATGTGTAAGTGTAACGAAATGTGAATACCTGAGCATATGCAGAGGAATGATAATCATCCGAGGAAACAAGCGACGTGCAAATTCACACAGCATCCCGTGAGAGTGCTCTCATGTAGATGTGTGTCGCGACGTGAGCATCGCGGCACTGGCGGCGCGATCGCGGGCACGCGCGGCCGGCGCGGTGGCAGCGCGCGGCCCGCGTGCGATAGCCGCCGATAGCCGACTGTTCCCACGGCGCTGCGTGCCTGCCTACATCCTGACACAGCAGTACTGCGGACGCGTGGAGATAACAGAGAAAGTGCCGCCAGTCCGCCACGTGCGTCCTTGCTTCCTAGTACTCCTCACACCGAGGCAATGCTTCACTACTTCGAACTGTTTGTGAAGCCGCGGCTACGGTTTGAGTGCGAGAGAGGTCTAAGTTACAGGAGAACACTTTCTTGCACGGGTGCTGTACGATATGTCGCGGGTTCTGTCCCGCACGGAACGAGTATTTTTGTGAACTACAAATAGTTGTTCCATCCAGATCTGCAATCTGAATGTGTATCACATTGTTTGATTAAGTACAAATAAAACACACCCACGGCACAGGAGAAAATCCTAATGTCGTCCAAGTTAAAAATCATGAATTAATTTCATTGTCTGCAGGGACAAGTAGGTTGCAAAGGTTGCATGGAAGTAACTGCCGTCAACGTGGAGGCGGGGCTGTAACACATCGGCCACGTAATAATAACACAACAATTGTTTACCCGCGGGCGAGTAGAGGCTGGCGGCGACCATTAAACGAACATTTAATTACAATAAGTAACGCAAGTATTTGCTCCGACGGACCGAACACCACTAAAAAGGAATCCGCAGCCGCAATCAACATTAGTATGCCTAATGTCGTGAGGTGATAATGAGCGCGGCCGCGGCCCTTGTTCGGCCTGCAGCCTGCAGCCTGCAGCTCCGACGGCGGAGAAAAACGCGAGTGACGCACACGTACGCGTAATTAAATGTGTCGGATTCAAACATGGCGGGTGTCAGTACTGGTCCTACACCGAACGGGAGTGTTTGCATTAAGTGTGCTTAATTTCCGTGAACATTTCGCTTTTTGCGTGAAGCGAGCGAGTAGAGGGCGCGCGGCGCGCGGCGCGGTGCCCGGGCGGCGAGCGACGCGCGGCGCGGCGGGGCGCGACATTCAAAGTGTTGCGGTGTCGTTGCAGGTTTTTACCAAGTCGTCTCATGTATACGATGAATATTTTACTAATTCCGACGAGATAGAAGTGTTTTTCACGAAGTCGTGTGTGGCGAATGCCTCTGTGGCTGAATGTCCACAAGCCTAATTATTGCATAGCATTGCCCCGCAGGGAGCCAAATTGTTATTTCGTGCATGTGCCGTCTGGAACTCGGAGAGGAGACAGTACTCCCTAGTACTGTCTACCGTGTTGCTTGCAAATAACACCAAGTCCGTACTGTCAATGACAACATGCGTGGCGTTGAGTTAGTACTTGGCGGCCTCTACACGTTATGTTTAACTCAATCGACTGACGTTGCGCGGTGTGACGGGCGCGGGCGGGCGCGAGATGGTAATGAGTAACGCACGGCTTAATTAACGAGTGATATTGTATCGGGCGCGGATTTCTCTGCACTTCGCGTTATTACTGACATTAAACTTATATGAGTGCATTACCTGCAGATATGAGGCACCGTTGCACTTTATTGTTGTTTTTATGCGCATTATTTTATTTTGACTCACAGCACAAACATTACTTTAGGAGCGATGCCTAAAGCTCGAAAAAGTCGCCATGACTATATGGGTTATTAGACAACCCTTTGGTCTGGATTATTAGACTTATTCGGCACAACTAACGATTGGTTTATAGTAAACTAAAAACTTTACCCGTTAAAGGATGATTAAAGTAAGGTCAGGTTGCGGTCCGTGGACCGACCGGTGTATCGACAGTACTGGGTGTAGATACAAGTACATGGATCACCGCGGAGGAGGCAGGAGGAGATTAGGATAGAGCCGTGATACTGCCGAGTACGCGGAGCGCATGCGCAAGTAGCACTCTGTAGCCAAGCACTCAGCACACAGAGACCTGGACCTCCACACGTGGCGAGAGAGGGACGCAAGAGTAGTTGTGAGGTGAACACAATTTACACGTTTCTAATAAAAACTAACATCGCTTGACGTACAACTAATTGGATGATAAAAAGCAGTCAATTGTTAATAGATTAGTCGGTCGTTTAATGATGCGGCCAGATGTGTGGCGGGGGCGCGGGGCGCGGGGCGCGGGGGCGCGAGGTAAGCCGAGGTGCGGGCCGAGTGCGCGCGTTGTGTCATTTCACGGACATCTGTCGCACAATTAAATGCAAACCGTTCCCGAACGAGAGTGTGACCAGCGCCGGCTGCGACCCTCGCGCCTCGCCGCGCTATAACCCTCTCTGTAACGCCTGCACCTCTCTCTGGGTTAATACACATCTGTATCGGTCCAGTGAGTTATAAAACACATCGGCTAACTATCACGTTTATAATATCAGTTGGGATTGTTATTAAAGTTGATAGGGATTGGTTTTTCTACGGAGTCCGGGAACCAGCGGTGAGGTAGCATCCGATGACTTCCATCACAGAGGTCAGGGTCGACAATGATTTGCTAACTTCGCAGCAGATGTAAATATAGCACCACCGGTGTCACCCCCCACAGGTGTACCTATTGTCTGTCCCTCCACCTTCGTGGACCACCGGGGTGGCATTCAATACGACTGGAGACCATCGTACAATCTCGTCACAACGACACAAGTATTATATTATCGACACCACAATGCGTGCCCGGTAAGGATACGTAGTCAGTGCCGTAACTACTATGTTTACCCTGTAACTACCCAGTGTCACCTGTACGTCAACAAGTGTATTGCATTGAGTGCGCCGCAACAATATCAGCGGGTCTCGTTGATCGTTAGCAAGTATCACATGTCTGTTCCGCACGGTGGGAAGGTGCCGACGGGCAGCGCGGCCGGCAGCGGCGCGTGCAGCCTGCGGCGACAGCGGCGGGGTGTCGCGTGATAGTGCGCCTGCATTTACATACGCCGCGACCGCCGCGACCGCCGCGCGGCCCCTGCTATCGGCTCGATCTCGCAATCGTTGAGCTCCGGTGCCGTATCTAACATCGCTGCAGCAACGCCTGCCACACTACAGAAGGCACACTTTGTCCACTCTCAGCGACCGACGTACTGCGGCTTGAGGTATCGTTTCCAGCCAGCGCGACCACGTTGTCCACGGACGAAGCATTGTCTGCACCGCCATATCTTTCATCAGAAGCACATTTGTAGTCTCGGCAACAAGAGATGCGTCGGCCGCACAACAAAGCTTCTGCAGTTGTCTGCGTCGTGGGACTCGGTGTAGTTGTCGCAGTGTCGTCAGTATTGTCGCGCTCCGCTGCGTTAAGTCGCAAGATGGCGGCGTTCGCTAATTAACGCCGGCGCACGACAACTGCACTGGTGCATGATCCTCTGATTATGACGTCCGCTGTGATGCTACCAGCAGTAACTGCTCGGAGCCAGCGAGCCAAGCGTGCGAATACACCCAACGCGTCTGGTTTATTGACACTTCTACGATCTTTATCTACTCAAATATCAATATGAAACTGCTAAACACATCTTGTAACTAGTGAGTCCCTCTCCATACACGCCAACTATCTCGGTCAGAAATAATACACAGTATACACAAAACTACCATTATTTCAAAGTTCCTAAACATAGTAACATGGTACGCTACCTCCTTGTGGATATAATCCCATACACTACTCGGGTAACCTTGTGCAGTAGTATAGCTGTAACACGTGATAATATAATGTGGTTGGCAGATTAAATAAACGTTAGGTACAAAGCAGTAGTGTGGCGGGCAGTGGGTACGGTTCCTGGTTGAGTCCGTCGCCTGCTCTAATTACTCACTCAAATATAAAACTCATCCATATTCGTAGCGGCGCCTTCGGCAATTGTCGGCGTCTTTCGCAATTGCCGTGCGTCGGCGCATCACACGGACTGCTTTTTATTCGACGGAATTGAGTTAGTAGAGAGCGACACAGTCACCGACAGAGAGGATGCTACCCACGGACACTCGGACACACGGACACTCGTCGCACGACACAGATCTGCGACGAAGCCAAAAGTCCGTGCAGAGTGACGAATGAAGTAAACTAGCGAGATATCAACATGTCTGCTGCCGGCGGCTCTACTTATTGAGCAGTAACTCAGCCGTGATGTAGCGCCTCTAAATATTTTGACAAGTCACCAACAGGAAGAGCTCGCGAACTAGTTCGTCTCACAAGAACGAGTCTCGATTAAACGACCGCTTCCTGCTCGCACACCGACGCGACACAGCGACACTCGACACACGAACACAGGCCGGTACACCGGCGCTCTGCCAACAATACCGGTGTCTACAAAAATGTAACATTTCTTTCGTTTAGGCACGAGTCGACACAATCTTACAGCAGGATCGAAGTATCGTTAAACGTAGGCATACGGACGTGCTGCGTGGGAGCAGAGCAGAGAGACACCGAGCTCGGTGCGCATGCGCCACGCGCGCCGCCAGCCGCGTGTTCTTGTAGCAGACGACGCAATTACGCGCACTAAGAGAACGCAACAATATCGCGGGACATCGGCGCGCGCGCATTGTATGCAAATGTCCGACACCTGCCGCGCCACTACCAGCCACTACCACCCTCCACTAGATATTTCATACGTTGCTGACAAATCATCCCAGTGCGGGTAGCCTGACTTGGTGAAACAAAGAACGCACCCACCACACTGCAAGCCAACCGCTCCCCACACTCGCACCATGCAGGCGCTACCTCGGCCACACCCGGGTCATCCACAGTACACGACAAGTCGCTGCCAGTTACTCATAAATGGCAACTCCTTATCATTTTCGCCTACAGGACCCATTATGACGCTAGAATAAATATTGATAAAACGCATTTTAAAATTCATTTTGTATGAATGTGAGGTTGCTTGCGCACGCGCAGTTCCGTGCCAATTACAGCATCGGGCATCAGATAGCGCTAACAAGACGATGCGTATCTGTCGCCTGCGCGCGCGCAACGCAGCGACCACACCGCGCAAAATTCAAATTCCGATACCAAACGCTAAACTTCCCCGCGACATAAATCTCTCTAAGTCAAAACAAAATGCATCGTAATTGTTTAGCAGTAAGGTTGCATATCGGTCGGGACTTTCGGAACGGTCACTTTGCATGATGAACGCGGTGGCGTGAATTACGCGGCCACAGGTCGTTATTGTGCGGCCGGCGCGGCCCGCTCGCCGAGCCAGCGCAAACTGCACCGTGTGCCCTCGCGATAAGGGTGCTGCTCGCCGCACTAGGAAGGTTGGCGAGCACGCCGGAGTATTGTGGCAACGGCGGAATAATTCACGCAGATGGCACGATAGAGCGCGATTGTGCGCGGGCGCAGCGATAGCGCGCTATCACTGACACTCAGCAGGAAGGACAAACGAGCGCTATGAATCAAGACGACAGCCGCGGCGCAAACAACTAGAGCTTTGTTCTGGATTGCGTAACAATGGCCGCGGTCATGATAACGCCAGCTCAACGGGACCGCGCTAACTGGCACCGCTGGCACTTGGCAGTGTTGGCGGTACTGGCACCGCCGCGCTGCATGCTTCACAGTTCAACAACACTTCGAAGGCAGGCTGCATCATCACTACTGTTCAAATAAATCTACGAAGCCAACCATTGCTTCAAACAAAAGAAAGCGATAATGTGTGTTCCAGCTTCGTCCAAACGATGCAGCCCCTGGACTCCACCACCTGTACGTCTGGCAAACTATGCTGGACCGCTCAATGCAGTGAGCGGTGAGCAGCTCCAAATGGATATTATAACAGGTACGTCTGGAAAAAGTGACAAGCGTGTTGCGTTGGGCAAACATTTTAACTTATCAAGTTATCACGGCGAGGACAGAGTGGACGCGGAGGCCGGGCGGCGCAGCTGTGCTGGGTGTAATCACGCGCAGTTAGCGGGGTCAGCCGCGGCCCGCGTCATGGAGGCGGCGCGCGGCGTCTTTGAATAATTCGCGGATGATTCCGCTAGATTTATGGCATATAACCATAGAGCTGCGCCGCCACCGACAATTAAATAATTTGCGTATGCGCACTCCCGCTAACTCACACACATACAGTCGCACACAGACATAGCGTGCGCAGGCGCCTGTTATTGTGATTTGTGTGTTTAAAGGCGTCGTTTATTAATTCACGGGTTGACCGGCGAGCATAGGAACAGTTACGTCGGTACCCTACAATTTAGCAGCGGGTGCAGGCGGCGGCGGCGCCTTTGACATCATTTACTCGTGGGATTACACGAAATTGGACAAAAAATATGCAACGGACGAAATATAACAAGGAAGAATCAAGTTGGAGTCAATTGGTGGCTACAGGCACGTGGAGAGCCGCTCGGTGAAGGGATACACATGCACCGATTGTGTTAGAAAGCGAGCCAGGCAGCCGATCACATTCACTCATTACTCACCGCCTCACCGCCTGTAAGAAACTGTTAAATTGTCGTTTTGATCAGCGATTAAGATAATACCTATTGTGGGAGAATGGCGTCAATTTATAAGCGCTTTTGAAGGCAAGTGGGAACAGTCGATCGACAAAAACCCACAGCAATTAGTGCGTGTTCCCAGCGGCAGCGGCGCGGCCAGCAATTGGTGGCTGAAGGAAGCTGTGGGAATGTAACTACTCGCAGTGGCCGCTGGTGTGTTTCAGCTTTATTTCACACCGGCCTCGCACTCACGTGTCAGCATTTGCCGCTGAAATATTGTTGTGTATAGATGAATAAAATGAAATACCTATGAAGTTCTATGCCGTTTCACCGCCTACCTAATGACTGACACACAAGGCTCGGAACCGGTTTAAAAAATACCGGTTAATACCGGTTTATATCGTTTTCCTCCGAACTTTCTTAAGAACGTGAACATTAAAGAACTTTATTTTAACAAATTAACCGGTTTATTCGACGAGGGGCATGTCGGTACACGCGTTGAAATATTATTATTGAAATAAGCTGAACAGCGCGCGGCGTTTCTGTGATGTGCGTCGTATTAACCGGTTTTTATTGCTCTAAACCGGTTAATCCGAAAAAACCTTTATGAAAATACTGTTCCAAATACCGGTTTAAAAAAACCGGTTTCGCGAACGAAACCCAATGTAAAGGTTTTGCGTACAAGTACATAATAACGGTTTGAAAATTTAACCGGTATCCGAGCCTTGCTGACACAACATCGCGATGTAACGCAGTGTGATAACAATAATACAATATTTGTTATAAACTTCCACTGGAATTTGGTAGCTGGTACTGTGAGACGAGTCAACCGTCAGTCTGCAAAGGTAATGCATAAAAACAGTACAAATTTGCAAGAAGTAAATATTGGCAGTAGAGACGCTAGCTGGGGTCAGGGTGCGGTTGGTGCGGTGCGGGAGCTGCGTGCGGGCTGGGCGCTGGGCGCTGGCAGGCTCGGCGGAGGCGGCGCGGTGAACGACCGTCCGCGGCCGTTACCGATCTGTGCCGATATTATTTAAAGCGCTCCAATCTCGCTCCTTATTACCGGACGATGCGGCCGATAATGCGCCGGCCGCCGCCCGGTGCGCGGTCCGGCTCCGGCCCGGCACGCCACGCGGTAATCCTGTGCTTATCGCAGATGAGTTACGATTAGTAAATTGGCGAGCGGAGAAGGGCGAGATCGGCTTTCTAATAAATTTAGTTGGAATTACAGGCGCATCTCCTGCGATGGGCTCTAATCGCGATCGAAACAGATATTCTGTTGAAAATTGTTATTCCAATAAGCGGCGGTTACCATTTACTTAATTGGAAATCTCATAAGTACAGGCACGGCGCGGTAACTGCGCACGCCGCGATGGCGGACATCGAGCCGAGCTGCGGGACGGGCAGGCACTCAGGTGCTGGGTCGCTGCCGGTACACCTCTGTACCACTACTTGAGATCATGTTCCGAGTAGTAAAACGGTTGAGTTTCTGCACCAGGGGGCGTCGTGTGCTGTGAATGGGTAAACACAGTGGTCGACTTCTGTGAACTTCCCAATTAATGGGAACCGAACACGGGCGGAATACTTATGGTGCCCGCACACACGCATACACGCACACATACATTGTGCTCACGCGTGTAATATCTCTTGTTTACTAGTTGTTGTGTTAATTCCAAGTAGACATTGTTGTCGAATTAGAATATATTACCTAATAGGTACCTACGTCTTGTACGGATGTCTGTGATTCTAATAAGTTCGGGATTCTTATAAGTTTCAGTTAGCACTAATAAGCAAAACATTGCGGTGACGAGTTGGTCCAGTAAGAATGTCACCAACTTGTGAGCGTGTGGCGCGAGGTGGCAGCGGCCGCAGCCCTGTGAGTGGAACTGCCGGCGGGCGGCAGGTACTGGTGGTGGCTTTGTATGTTGTCCTTCGAACGACGGAGACTATGATATAGTATGAGCAGACGCCTGCAGCTGTCCGCGGCATTGTGTAACAGGAGATGTTTATTCGGACGTCAGTTATGTGATTAGGAACAACTTCCGGCATAACCGTGTTACAACCACAAACTTTACCATTTGCGCCCCCGCCCCCGCGCCCCGCGCCCCGCGCCCCTGGTCCACCGGTCCACCTGCTAATCAATATTGATCGCACAAGTATTGTTGTACCACAAACTCGAGGTGACAGCTTCAGTGTGAGCCCCCCTCCCCCCCTCGCAGACGCACTACTGACGTGGTGCACGGAGCGCACGGGGACTGCGACAACACTGACTAGTGACTGGCGTTAGATTAACTCATATGTAAAGCATGTTTGGCAACTAATGAAGTTTGAGTGGGCGCTTGGGAGTGTTCTCCTCGATATGATGACATGGGTCGAGTGTGTGGGCGGACACGGTAGTCAGCAGTAATCCATCTAAATTATTCAAATGTAATTGTTTAGAGCTCATCTTGAGCTGTAAACAATTGTCGCCTGTCGCTAATGTATTTATAATGCGCGCGCGCAGGCGCAGACGCGTGGCGTGTGATCATTTCCGATTTCACACGAACATTACTGAGCGCCTGTAACGCTGCGCACGCGCACAACCTACAGCGAAGCAACATTCATACGACGCAAATTGAAACGAATTGGAAATTAATATAAATGTGAATGTTGAAGACTCGTACTGTTTTTATTATTGAGCCATCAACTCGGTTGTAGCTTGGAACTGAAGCACTCGCAGCGCACCGACACCGGTACTCCCGCCGATGTACCAATCCTACATATTTACTTGACTAGGGTGACATCGAGACACGCAGTAAACAGCCACTACAGCGTGTAAGACAATAGTGCGCGCGCGCAGTACACCGCACACCGCGCCTGACGAATGCGGAGCGCGGAACTAATGCCAAGGTCTGCGCGCGCGCATCATACCGTATTTTCACTTTATTACGGCGCGCGCGACTTTTATTTAATTTTTAACATCCACTGAGTGGCGGCTGCCGACCGTGGGACCGGCAGCGACCGAGCCGTTCACATCAGCTTGCGTCTAGAAACAAACAACTCGTAACTACCTAATTCTCCAAAACACATTAAATTGATTGGAAGGTACTTATCGCCTGCCACCGTGGGCTGTGAGCATGACGCGCCACATTTTGCTATCAGGGACAACTGGTGAGAGGTTTTGGCAGAGGAACAAACATCTATGTAAGTGTAATTGGCTATATAGGAGTGCAGGAACTCTCATGGAGGAGGGTACTGACCTCTCTGACCTGAGGGACGACAACCTGACACATCAGAGGCTCGTGTCATCAGTACGTCACTGCATCATTTTGGTTCAGGTCCTAAAGACAATCATCAAGCAATGTCCCCAATAGGTAATCAAATCCCCAAGCATTGAAGCTGCGGTATATTCACTGCATACATTATCTACTGCTTGTGAGAAACGTAGCAAAGTTTGTGAGGTAGAGTCCTACATGGGCCGTGGGGGTAACACATAGGCTGTAACATTAATTACGATTGTAATAATGACGACATGAATAGGAACCGGGTATTACTCAATAAGATCTCTGAAAGCTAGTCCTTGTACATTAATATATAAACCACCTAATCCACTAGTCGGTGCTGACTAGAGTGAACAAGCCAACAGGGAACAATAAACAATAGCGTACCGACACCTGTCCCTCGGGTATTGTGCTCATTATCGTCACATCATACGCGGTGTGAGGTTGCAATGTCCTCCCCACCTGCAGCCAACCCCGTCACTGCACTCACTGAGCAGTTTACACCACGGTGACGTCACGTGTGACATGTCACGCGCGGCCCGGCCCGGCCCGGCCCGCGGCCGACACGCGTCGGCGAGCAGTCTCCACTCGTACCTCGACTACTTATAACCATTTAACACCTCGTTCGGGACGAAGGGTGCGCCGCGTCGCGACACCCCTTTCTTATTGAGCCCCGACCCTCGCGCCTTGCGACAGAAGGCTCAGTAATGTCCCGTGTCAACACTACCGCTTCATAATACAGTAAGTAGGTACCTGTTCCAACACTTTACAGTACAAGTGCACGTTTATACACGTTCAGTTGTTTGGAACTGTTATTTAATAGGCACATCGACTGGACATTCGCTGGTCTTTATAAATACTTCGGAATATGTGAGCCACTGCGACGACACGGTGAACCTTTGCGTAGTGTTCCTGCGTGGTCCAGGAAGGGTTGGTGTGTTGTGGGGCGACGTTTTATGATGTTTATCGAGCGCCGCAATATGCCGCGCATCCTAATGCACGCCGTGATGGATGGCTGCTGGCGCGCGCCCGCCCTGATTGATTGTCTCAGGGGTGAGCAGTGAGCACCCACCGCTTCTTTACTATTAACTAAATGTACTCAATAACAACTAATAAAACAGTATTTGTTTGTGTGTCAAACTATCGTCAGTGACTAGATCAGCACGCAAAGGACAGGCTGCCCAGTGTCTCAGAGGCACGTATTGATGTGACGGGAAATATGACTCACTTGCAAATTAGAAAGCTCTGTGTCCAGACGACAGTGGTGTGAACTCGGCGTGTCTTGTATAAAGTGACTTTAAGCGACTACACACTGAAGTATGTGGTTTGGTAAGCGATACATGGCGCAGGTACATGTACTGATGGCACTGGATCACAAAAGGATCCATAATTAATTATATAAAACGCTTACAGTGAAACACAATTATCGCCGGCCAGCGACCAGACTCGTTTTAACCGATGTAAAGTAATTGGTCGATGTGGGTGGTGCGAGGCTGCGAGGCTGCGAGGCTGCGAGGCTGCGTGGCCGCGTGGTGGCGCTGCCGAGCTGCTGCGGGACAAAAACCGCGCGCTTCTGTTGGGGCAGCCATTATCAATGAGTAGCTGCGGCGGCCTGCTCCGCTGGAACGTTTTTTGTTGCGCGACTTGGGAACCAGAGATGTGATGACGTCTCAGGAATCCTAGCCCACGGCCACGGCCACGACTCCACAGCTATGTGGTAGTATTACTCACTAAGTGTAGTACTAAACGGATTTAAATTGAACTTATTACAAATCATGGCAACACTTCTGATTACTCCTGTCGTAAAGTTGGTTTGTGGTCGTAAAGGTGGTTAGTTTGGTTGTCATGTGTATGTGAACTTGTATGTTTGTAAACGCACCCACGACATAGGAGAAAATCCTAGTGTAGGGCTACATTTAAAAAAAAAGTCTATAATCAGATTTGTCATATCTGCAGACAATTTGTACAAGTAACGCAACAAATTAGTAGAGTGGACCAATGTCTCAGCTGCAACACATGCTACCACACAGCGCGAAACAGTATTAGTACGAGTACCAATTGTGAGTGAAACGTATTATTAGTTTATATTAGTTTAAACATTGTAATCTCGAGCAATAAACAGCCGGCCGCTTCCAATGTAGCCTGATACAGCACACAGGTGATATCGTTGCCCTCCCCACATTGTCTAACAGATCTCCCGAGGTACAGCAAGTTATTGCAGCCTGCAGTGGCCGGAGTAGTGCCGGTACTAGTGCAGCATGTTATTATTTGAAGGTGGTGATCCAGCCCTGATCGTGTAATTACAGGAACCGTTTGATCTGGCCGCCCACTTCGCAGACACATGCAGAAGGTCAGCTCGGAGCGGGACACGCCGTGGCTTACTTGTTGCACGTCCGTTGGACGCATTCACTACTGCTTCTCGCCTCAAAATGCAATAGTTCAGTAAGATAAATAATCAAACTGTCTTCGTCCCAGCCTTATGATTGTGTGAGTACAAGTAGTGCGGTAGACATTCGGCCGCGATTCGTATGCGCTTGCGCACGACCCCACGACCTGAGCCGCGCGGGCGCATGCGTGCGCGATGCTATCGCGTAACGTCTTTATAAGAGTACCCGCCATTACACCGCTGATCTAGACACACGGCAGTGTGTCCGCCAAGTTCGAGCAAAAAAACCGACACACCGGCCGTGGGTTATATTACACGAACCATTTCGGGCCAAGTTCGACCCACCTATAACTCAAAATCTATTTTATGTACGCATATGAAATTTCTAGTATCTGTCGAGATCTACTTACTTATCTAAAATACTAAATTTCATTAATGTACCTATTGTAGGTCTTGAGATATTGACGTCAGAAAATAGCTATTTTTACTATACACTCACTGACTGACTCACTCATCAAAAACCTAAACCACTTCCAATGGTCGTATTGACTTGAAATTTGGCATGGAGGTAGGTCTTTAGGTCAAGGTAAAAGAAAAAATCTGAAAATGGCCAAGTGTGAGTCGGTTTTAAAAATAATGAAGGTGTAAATTCATACCCCTAAGGAACTAAAACAAAAAAAATATCTATATCTTCCAATGGTCGTACCGACCTAAAATTCGTTACGAAGGTTTGTATTTAGTCATAGTAAAGTAAAATAAGAAATAAAGAAAATAAACCTTACAAAAATAAATGAAATCCCACCCAAAACATAAATGTGAAAGGCTGCCAAGTTCGATAATATTGGAATGCTTCGCCTATAAAAGAAGTGAGATCTAAATAAGTACCAAGTTCCATACACAGACCTCAGTTAAAAATGATATAACTTGGCAAGTTTTAATAGAAAATTATATACTTGACTCATTGCGTTTAGTAGGTTTATAACAAAGTGTGTGAAAACTTGTACATAGAAAGTAAAACAAACTTGCCAAGTTATATTATTTTTAACTGAGGTCTGTGTATGGAACTTGGTACTTATTTAGATCTCACTTCTTTTATAGGCGAAGCATTCCAATATTATCGAACTTGGCAGCCTTTCACATTTATGTTTTGGGTGGGATAACAGAGATAGCGACACACACACACACACACACACACACACACACACACATGCACCATACTACGGACGACGGACGAACTCTTCAGTGCTAGGTGCTGGTGCCGTTACAGATGTCAGCTTCGTTACGTACAATGTGACATGAGCATGCAGGTAGGCAGATATTAATGAAAGTGAAGTCAGTCAATTGTGCCCAATGGTAACGTATGAGTATTTGACTCCTCAACCAATCCCACCACCTGCACGCAGTCGTACATTACAAAATACAGATATTTGTAATAAACAAACGCACCCTGCTGATGGGAAGCAATAAAGTAAACGTCCCGATATTATCCATTCAATAACACATTTATTACAATATCAGTATGCAGGTATGCATAATGCATGCACGGCGGTGGCCACGTGCATGCACAATGAGGTTGCATGGCTGTCACCGGCCCACTAATGCCTCAATAAGTAATACACACTCCGGCGCGCCATCCATCTAGCAGCGAACAGTTTTTCCCACAGGGTCAGTTTGTTGTTGAACTAATCGATTCTAATAGCCGCAGCTAGCGCTCTGCCACCGCCATTTGCATATATGGCGCGCACACCTGGCTCACGGCGATACATTAAACATGAATTCCTGTAATATGCAGCGAGTAACGACGTGGAGACTCGGTACAAGTGTAGTGCGGAGCCCTCGCGTGACCTGATTAGTCGGCGGGTCCGTCTCCAGCGCGTCACCCGCAGACGTTGTTTACTCCATCGCGTGTCTCGCACCACGTCTGCCTGCCCTCCGGATGTCGAGTGCGACTGCGGGGACAAGTGAATGAATGACATGGAATTGAATCTATTCGGCGATGCTAGCTAGTCTCAATCTTTGAACAGCAAAAATAGTCTCTAGCTGAATCATACGCAGATATTGGAGTGTGTTTGTGACACAGTGTATCATCACATCGGTAACGGCTGACTGATTGAGTCCTGTAGCTGCTTAGTGATAAAGAACCAAGAGGTGTTTCGTAGAGACTGTGGTAGACTGATATGAATTAAAATAAAACATTTTGTCATAGTTTGCAAATAGCACAGTACCTTAAAGGCCTGTCAGAATCTTTGTTTAGCTAACTGCAGCACGTCGCAGATCACGTCACGCAACACGCTGCGTGTTACACTCGAGATATTATCATGCTCGCTGCAGGAGAGAGTGGTGGCAGACATGTCGCGGTCGAAGTCCAGCGCTGTAATGTTTATTCGATTTAGTGGAAAGTGACCAAATAGCTGCGAGTGCAGCGCTGCGGTAACACACACTCGGTGTCGCCACTCGGCCGCGCGGGCAGAGCGTGCGATAACGATCGGCTGTCAGTCGCCGGCACGATCATTAATTCTCGTTTTGCATTATAATTGGCATTGACAACACTAAAAAACTAATCGATGCCGTCGACTGAGTGCTTGCAAAACATTGCGAGCTATAGTCAGACGTCAATCAGTGTAGGCGTGTGTAGGCACACGGCCGCTGTGTGTGTGTGTGTGTGCAACTCTAATGGCCGCTCATTAGCATGCGTCGCGATTTGTCGCGTCGCATACAGGCGTGCCAATAGAGCGCGGCCCGCGCATGCGCACACACTGCGCTGGTGGGAGGTATCTGCATACGGTTCGCATGTGAGCTGTGCGTGGGCCGGAGTACCGCGGGGGGGAATGGAGGGAATCATTGTTACATGGATTCATAAGAAAGGATATCATAGGAAGAAGGTAGCCAGCCCAGGTTATCGACTTAGGACTTTATGAAGATCTAGAAATTTCCATTATCAAATTACCATTACCCAAAAAAAAATTCTTAAAAAGCTTATTTATTAAAATTCTAAGTACTGAGATTCCCTCAATGAGTTCGAATAGAACCGGTCATTCAGCGCCAAGTGTTAGTATGGACAATATAATGACAATAATACAATATGGAATATTTATAGTGCCGCAAATGATGGCGTGATCACGTATTGCAGATTGCAGATACAGCAAGTACACAATGCAGAAGGTGGCTCACGCGCTGACTGGCTGTCTGTCTGTCTGTCTGGGAGTGTGAGGCTGTGACGTCACTGGTGCGTGCGCGCATTAGCATTAGATAGTGCGAGCTTGGCGGCGGCTAGCAGGGCGGGGCGCCGGGGGCGTGGCCCCGCCTTGCGATTGGCCACCGCATGCAAATGCGCCGCGCCGCCTGCGCGCGCGCAATCACGGTGACTGCGATCGCGGACCCACCATTGTTTTCAACGCAAAAACTGGCGAAGTTGGCCGGGCTCGTTTGTCGGGAACACGCGCGCGCAAAAACGGAGGAATGCGCATAACAAGAAACTGCAAAAAAGGCCGGACGACGACAACGCGGCGCTTTTTACTTGCGATTTATGTCCCCGCGAGTCCTCTCATCGAGTCTCGTCCCTCCCGCCTCCTCCCGCCACCTCCATTCTCCCGAGAGCGAGCAAGCGCACGCGCAGCTCCCAGTCCTGTTATCCTAACATCGTTTAGCCTGTCGTCACTCAGCCGCATTTTCCTGGCGCGCAAAAAAGCTTCGACCGGGTACTGAACCGTGTTTAAATTGCGCAGTTCTTAGAGCATGTGAGCAAAGTCAATTGGCAACAGGGCCATTACTTTTAAATCACATTTACATTGAATGCTACGCCGGCAGTCGCCGCCGCGCCCGTCGGATGCTACGCTCAATTAAAATACGGCAATAAATTAACGGACACAACATACGTGACGCGCTGATTGGCCGCAGCAGCGCGACACCGCGACACCGCGACATCACCACTGCTGCTGTAGCAACCCCGTGTCCCGCGGGAGTAGCGCACACTGCTGCCCGCGACACCGCCGCACGAGTACCGCACAATTACATATTGTTTGCACTGGCCGGGGTACACAAGCGCGGTCCCCGGGGCCCGCGGCAATATTCCTGGGTAAACTTGATTAGCCACAGAAATACAGCACAGTACACATTCGGCCCTCGTGTATAATTCAATCATTATAAATGCGAACAAAATACAATTCTTTGTAAAACAGGGATTTTACACAATCTCGAGGAGAGGGTCTCTACTACTCGCCTGCCACCCTAGGCACAAACTATACCTCAAAACGTAATCTACCAATAGGTATATTCAAATTATCTTAACTTAGAAAAAAAGATGTCTCACTTTTTCCTACATCGTGGGCCACACCCGTGCTTATAAACATACAACACTTACACACACCTACAAAACATGATGACTCCCAGACCCGGAACTATTTGTGTCACACAGTAGTCTGACTGGCCGGAGTGGTCGGTAGGTATCATTCAGTCTATCAGTGCCAGGTCCACAATCAAAATAATGTAGGAAAGGGCTTTTTTGTTAAACTACTTGTACCTTATAATCATTTCAATTTATTTACAAAGCTTAATAATTTTTATAATTAGAACTTATGACGGGATATTTACCATGTTTATTGAATTTGGTGAGTTTCCGATATTTCGGCACTGTTGCAAGCGCAATATCGGAAACTCACCAAATTCAATAAACATTGTAAATATCCCGTCATAAGTTCTAATTATAGTGTTAGTGACCATGTCAGTTTAAAAACTTAATAATTTTTATTATGTTCTGTATGTATTTTTAATTATTTTTATTTTAACGATTAGTTCAATAACCTATAGATCTACTTGTATATTTTTTTGGGCCTCTCTCAAATCAGAAACTCCTGTAAGTCAGGATCTATAGTAGATACAAACATGAAAACACCGGAACATTGAAGTCCGGCGCGTCCCAGGGACATGAATGGCTGTCTTGGATCCCGCAACGAAATTAATCAGAAAATATTATTAGAGGAGAAGAAAAAGAAAACGATAGTTTCCACTTCCCTCGGTGAATTTAATACAGGGGACAGAATGTTTAGCTTAAGCCTAAAGGCACAAAAGAGATTAAAAAATAAGTGGATCCTATGTGTGAGCTGTTACTTCTAGTAATAGATGTGGAAACAGAAAAAAAATACATTTGCTTACTAGAGATACATTTTGACACATTCTGTATGAAACTTATATTTTACCTCTAGTGAGACTACCTGGTTTCCAAAGGGGTACCTTACTATAGTTACCATACCTATGTCTTGTCTACAAAGCCCGAGTTGCTGGTACCAGGTGTGCTCCATCGCAGGCTGCAGCATCGCTTATGAGACGGTGGCCAAACACTGACCCATTACGTATATAAAAACAATCGGGTAAAAGACTGTCCAATCTCAGGAGTTTCTCGTGGTCCTCAGCTTTGAAACTATTGTTTATAAACGCACATGCACACAATACGCACATATTCACATCCTGCCTTAGAATATAGATGGAAGACGCTACCTACTTACTAGTTTGTTCCGTGAGGACTTTTCCCTACGCAGTTACTTAACGGAATTATATATTAGCATACATAGAAGTAACGTGAGCGGTGCGGGCCGGCACTGGCTGGCAGGCCGACTGACTGGCTGGCAGGCTGACTGACTGACTGACTGGCTGGCTGACTGGTTGGCTGACTGACTGGCTGGCTGGCTGGACTGTCACAACTCGCGGAGGAGGCGGAGGAGCTCGCGCCTCTATAAATAACGTTCATTACGCGTCTCATCTGAGCGCATTAGAATCCTTCCGAGTACGCATTCGTATTCAATTATGCGCCTGCGCAAAAACTAGTCGCGCATTTGAATGACGCGCGCTTGGTCTCGTTACCGGGCCGCTCCCGCGCCGCTCCCGGCCCGCAGCCGCGCCGCTGCCGCCCCGCGCCCGCGCCCGCGCCCAATTTACAAATAAAACGCGGGGAACGTCCGGCCGCGCAAAAACTGACCACACTCCTCCCCGTGCATATGAATGGAGCAATTTTTTGCGCCCGCGCAGCAGCGCTAATATGTCGCCGTGTCAATCACTACTTCAATGACCACTGGGATTTACACCCATTGTCAAACTCATACAAATAAAATAGACACACGTGATAGGAAGCTGGGTGGGTGCTGTATTAGGATAGGGGGGAGGGTATGGTACACAAAAGTGTACTGACACCGATGGAACCGGAGCATTGTTCAGTGGGATACTGTTTGAATTCGAAATCACATACTAATAATTAATTGATTGGAATAACTCTACATTATTATACAAATAAGACATTACGCTATTTCCGCAGGTGTCCATTCGGGGAATACAATACGTGGTTATTGTGGTTGCACGTGCCGACTGATGTCGCCTTCGATGAACTTAATACATGACATGATGTGCTAGCTGATCAGTTGCAGACATTTGTTCCTTAACAACGTAATGTGTAAACAATTACACGTTAACTAAAAGTAGTACAGACTAAAGTCCACTAGTAGTAGTAGTGTAGAGCTGCTATACGTTAGAGACAGGTAATGCGGTAGGAGTGGATCCAGCAGTGTGGTAGAGTGGCGGCAGAGTAGCGGCCCGGCGGTCGGCGACAGCAGATCGGCTGATTATGTAACAAGCTCGGATTCACCGGCGGCCGCTGTTTTTTACCGCCGCGCCGACGACGCGGACGCGGCGGACGCATGGAAAATGCAACAGATAATCTCCGGCAGGTTGCTACTGGCTGCTGCAGCTCCAGCTCTGATATGAATTTATAATCGCAGCATTGTTTTTAATTTCACTGACATTTCGTACCTCGTATCATCGCATTCCTCTTTTTACCACCAATGTTATCAAAGTTTCGATCCATTCAATTAGTCAAATTGTTTTTGAGAAATCCGTCTTTTTACACCACTCGCATGCGATGAAGATAAATATCGTGAGTCCTAGTGTGGTGACCAATGTCCATTGCTTCCTTGTATGAAAATGCTCTTGCAGGAGTAGTTTACAGGTTGAAATCTATGTTCGATAAAATCACGCAAACTTACGATGTACACCACACTGTGTGGCTGGGTCCCAGTCTGACTGTCACAGCTGCAGATGAGCAGACCTCCTTTTAAAACACTAAAATGACTTATTACGGGATCTCAAAATAACTGTCTCAAAGCAAAACATACAGCTATGTAGTTATATTGTAATTGTTAGAATTTCAATTGGAATGGCTCTAACACGGGACTAATACGAACATAACAAAACGTGTTGGTCATCAAACAGCTCCAAGAGGAACATCCAGTTGGGCTGCATGTGAGATGTAACAACTTGTTACAATTCCATAGGTTCACCTGTCTATAGTACATGGTGACACCTGATACTCCTCTGTTGTTGCGTGGCCACGGGCGCCGATTGCTTACCATCAGAAGCTCCGCCTGCTCGTTTACCGTTCAATACCACAAAAGGTTGTATTGTAGTTAGATTTGAGCATGGTCGTCAGAATGTGGCTAGTGGCTCGGTGTGTGGAGGCTCGGGAGTGCTGGCAGTTATTTAACTAAATACGTTCAGTGAGCACACGTACACCGCACGCACCCACTCACACACCCACGTGAGGTATATATAATATACATATAATTAAGGTACTGCGGTATAATGTACCGCGATGAGTATGTTGTGTATTTTCATAATTTCCACGTGACGGCAGTTAGCACGGTTCGTGACCGGCCCGTATCGCGATCAGTTCGGCGCGGCGCGGCGTTGCGCCTGCGCATAACTCGCGATCATTATTGCGATACAACCACACTGACTTATTGATTCCACCTTCAATTAGAGCCCCGGTGCGCGGGAGGGCCTCGTATCTATCGGAGGGCTCCTCTAATAAATTGCAATAAAGAAAATTAACTGTTCACTATAACGTACAAGTGTGTAAGCAGCGCAGGCGCAGGCTAGCCTTCTGCTGATAAGATTTTTATTAAACAAATTCTACAGCGGCGGAGATCGACATAAATATTATCAAGTGGATGCCAGTTTATTCGCTTCACGCTTTTGCTAGGCGAGTGTCACTGCGCAGGCGCACTCGGAACAAAGAACGGCATAACATTTAGCAGAATGTAGATAAGCGAGGACGGAGACATGGTACATAGTAGCGAGCTATAATTCAAGTGTACGATCGCTATCGGGCCGTGGAGTAACGAGGGCGGAGTGCCGCGGCGACATGTCCGCTGCGTTTTATAAACAAGTAAATATTCAGGCGGACGAGTAATCCCTCGTTAATGCATTATCGCGATGCGTCGAAACTTGCAAACAACGCGTGTGATGCTAGCCCCGGCCCTGTGGCGCTGCGCGGGCGCAGGTGCGTGGCGCTAAATGTCACGGCGAGTGAGTGCGCCACACCACTAGTGTGTGACCTCTGCCCATCTCTTTATGTTGGTCAAACACTCAGTCTCTGCCCGCGCCGCAACACCTAATACGTAACATGTAACACGTAGCACGTAGCATCACATCGACTGTTAATGTCGTAGCGCTTCGTAGCGCGTGCTACGTGGGATAGCCAGGCAACTTGTAACACCTCTGGTGTAGCGGGTGTGTACAACGACGTTACTTGCGTGTGTTCATTTAGCCCCCTATTTGATAACAAAATAACTGCATATAGTAATACCACATCGAAGATAGTCCGGGTGGCGTGTGGCCGGAGTACATGTGCTCCCCGGCGGGGCCACACTTGGTTGGCATTATATTGGAAACCGATGGGAACTACTGCCAGCAACACTCGTGCAAGCCGAAGTATGAATAGTTATTAATTAGATGTCAAGACAACCACACGTCTTATCTCCACCATGGCAGCGAGCGCGCACTGGCTGCACTGAACCCTTTACATGTATGATTTGTTATTTAAGTAAAACTAAACTTTACGAAGCTCCATGAAACATCCCCTGTTTTGTTCATCCTTCAAGAAGTTACTGAAGTGTAAGTAAAAATTATCCCTTCGGTTAAGAACTACATTATTATATTGGTGTTATTGTGAGTATACATCGAGTGATGGTACCGATGTTGGTTGTGATTTACTTCTATACGTAACTATAGTTACAAGTATGTATGTATGTATATAAAACAGCTACTTTCTTTCTTTCTAGTAGTAGCTTGCAGCAGGTAGTGCTCCGTCACTGGCCAGACAGTGCAGCACTCACCCAGTAGTACTCGTGCATGTACGGCGTCATCCCCGCCGGCGGGCGGCGACCACATCCACTCTACGTTGCAAGACGGTGTCGCCGGGGCATTCACTGTGTGTCATTACTTAATAACCAGCTATTTGACGAGTGCACAACCACAGCACAGTCACTGCACAGCGTGCACGGGTTGCACGCAGCACGCGACACGTTGCACGTTGCAGGGCGCGCGGCGGACAGCGCGCACGGTGCGCTTTCACTGCGGCCGAGCAGTGGCGCGGAACTACGCGCCGCCCGCGCGCGACCTATCACTTAGCGAATTAAAGATAATGCGCCCAATGTTATCGTCTGCTTATCGCTCACTGTGAAGTTTCCCAAAGGTTCAGCGACGCTTCATTAACTCGCAGCGTGTGCTGTGGAGGATGTCCTGTGCTGACACCCCAGTGACAGCGGAAGGTGGCGCACTTCAGCAGACATGCAGTGCTGAGTCAACTAGAACCTCCCCGAATATCGGTGGCTTCACGAAGAATCAAAGGCGTGCCTAATCTATATTTACTTATAATCGTAGATAGTAACGTGTGTATATTTATTTCATTACAATTAAATTCATTCATCAACAGGCCGCCGCACATCGACAGATAGCTCTGCATGTGTACCAAGTAGACTACGTCGACTCACACTCGGTTGAGACAAATTGAACCAATAAACAAATTAAAACGTTATAATAATTGAGACCGTCGAGACGCCGCGCGTCGCCGCCTCGCGGTGACCCTCAATTATGCGTCGAATTGACGCTTAATTAGATAATAGTCGACGATATGAGGTAAATTGTATCCTGCCGCGTCGGATGGCAGTGTTCCGACTCCCGACTCTCCAGTTCTCCACACATTAAATATCACAAACAAATACAACGGCTTAGAAAAAAGCAGCTAGCGTGCGTGCGGCTACCCGGCCGCGACCCCGCGGGCTGCGACACCGCACGATACCATCTATCGATACAATGCCACTACCTCGGAACTTTTAATTTAAGTAAAAACTGAAAATTTCATACATACAGTAAATATTGTAAACCTAACAAGTGTAATCATGCTGATACCTATTGTTAAGTCAAAGCCAAGATAACAACTACATTATTGTTTATGTTCGGTGTACATTTAGTTACAAACAAGTCGAGTTATAAATTATCTGCCACATCAGCGTATGTTTCACTAATAGAAATAATCTTATATCTCACACAAAAATCGGCGATGTTATCGATCTGACCTTGAGATCGTGTCCGACTTTATGAATATTAGTTGTCCTAACAGCAATAACATGTAACTGGATTGTAAAACAATGTCGAGGCTGCGCGATGGTATCGGCGCGGCACTGGGCGCATCACTAGCGCCGGCTCGCTAGACGCGCGCGGCGCGGGGATCGCCACAAAAACCGTCAAACCACCGCCAATTACAGTAGCAACTAGTTTTTAAGTCGCGAGAACTTTCTTCCATTTCCATATTCATTACAAAGAAAGGGTGAAATTATACTCGCTCGCCATGAATATGCTAACGGCCGCGTGGTAAATGTTAAAGTTGAATAACACCGCACGGCCAGCGGGCGCGTTGCGTGCGCGCGCGCAACATACATGCCGAGCGCTGAGCGCTTGACGGACGCCATCCAGCGAGCGATCGTGCGCCGCTGACGGGCGCGGATTAACCACTCGACCACTCGGCATTATTAAAGAAAGTAATCTACATACTAATTATACCGATACGACTGCTCCCGCAAAAACTATGATTAACTGGCTCCCGGACTGTGCGTGCTGGAGTAATGCTTACATATATTTCATGTGCAGCGGCCGTTGCCACTCTGTTGCTCTTTTGGGATTGTTGCTCGTGTGCGTAAAGTTATGCGCAAATCCGCGTACGGAACACGGATAGATGCGTTACAAGAACATTCTTCTGCTGGCGGTGGTGGTGGCGCGGCGAGGTGCCAGCGTCCACCTGTGCGCGGTGCAGGGTTAACTAACTTGTATTGTGTTTGCGTGCTCAGAAGTCGCCAGCTCGGGGTGGGTGAGGGTACAGGCGGGGGCCCGGCGCGGGGGGGGGGGGAGTCAAGTAATGATACATTCGCACGCCGAAGTGAGGCGCGAGGTAATAATGAGTTATGTACGTGATCCAATTATTTGGGCGCGCGCTCATTACGCGCTAAGTGTGAAATATGGCCGGCTTTATTACTACCATCGCTGACTTCTTGCCACCCCGGGGGTGGGGCCCGCGCCCGGGGCCCGCGGGGGGCATCTGCAGCGTTGCAACTGTGCTCTACTAAATCATAATAATGTAAGGTGCGGAGCGAATACGGGTCGTGCAAGGAGTTGCGACTATTTTACGTGATATATATAGGAGCAGCCCCCCCGCCGCCAGGGGGCGCTGCTTCCTGCTACCTCACTTGCATTACTAGAATTTTCATGTCGTTATTCTAAGACATGTATGTCGTGCTGTACATTATGTATGCAAGCTATCGATCTGTCCATGGAGCACTCGACTTGCCCTGTTATCTAATTATGTGTCTGGCACGATATCGTGTAAATACTGTGACAGACACATTTCCCGCCAGGCAGCAGCCAGGCTGTATTGGTCTTGGAGCTGTTGTGCCATACATTCAATACGAGAACAGAACAACACAGCCCGCCAGGCGGAGCGCTGCGTGCCTGGCTGCTGTGTGGTACACCGCTTGGTGTGGACGTCACTTGGCGGCCATAAATCGTGCAAATACATTCGCTGGAGGTGATACTTTAAAGATTTGCTAGCGCTGTGCAGCGAGGTGCGGAGGGGGGGGGGGTAGCCGAACTCGGCAGAGTTATTCCATTAATTAAAGCCGGCGGGACCCCGCGACCCGGGGCCCGGGCCCCGCCACCCCGCGCCCCGGGCCCCGCCCGCCGCGCAAAAACAAAGCAAGCAATAACGAGCACAGGGCTGCCACACACTGTCGCACAGGAATGTCGATTTATGATAATTGCTTAAAAGCAAGCACATTGTTTCCGAACAATTAGCTATTATTGGTTATTTTATAAGTTCACAACTATTCAGTAATGGCTGAAGTTACCCCCGGGCCCGCTGCCGCTTGTTTGCTGCAGCTTGTAAAACTACTTGGTCCATGAGACTGACTGAATGTAGCTTCATTAATGACCTGTAACTGAATCCTCACGAGTGATTGGCTGCACGCGTGACGTTAGCAGTGTAATGTACGTGTACAGTACTCGGGTGCAAAGTTCAATATTTCAGATATTATAAATAATTATGGTCACGCTCCATGTGACGAATATTACGTACCTGTTCGATACCAGATTGTGACAGCCAGACAATATGCAGTGCCGTCCAGAAGCTTTATTATCATATACTCTAAGGCTGGTGATAGCCTTAGAGGGATGCAGGGATCGTACGTTTGTTTGTGCCAGCACAGGCGATACAAGCGAGGGGCAGCCCTGGCGGCGGGCGTGTGGGGGGTCGCACGCTGTTAGAATAAAACATTATTCATAAATAGGATATTACGGCAGGTGGCGCTGCACCGCCGCCCGCCCGCCGGCGCCGCCCGCCCTGCACTGCCACACACACACACAGCGCGGCTTCAACACATTATTTCCATTACTTACTGCTTCCAATGTGACTAACTTCTCGTTCCACGTAAAACCTGAACATTCCGACATTACAGCTGTAGACTTATACCTTCGTCATGTAACTGCGTGTACCTGTGACACGGGGCGCGGTGTATGTTTGTCTGTCGGTACTGTGTACTGTGTACGTCTCGCACTAGACAGTGTATGTCAGGTATCGCACAGTGTGTGAGTGTGCATGCTGCACATTCCGTGCGACGCTACTCGACCGTGGCGTCGGACTTCAATTTAAATCTAATCACAATTAGTTTCGTTCAGCACGAGTCCGAAACTAAACGATTTGCATTCGATACAAAATACACAATAAATATAATACTTCCAGTACAACAGTAGATCTATTCTCTCCCAGTGTTACAACGAGGCTGTATCGTGTCTGTACATTGTACCCGCCTGCCACGAACTACTTATTGTGAATGTTTTAGCGCTTGTCTTCTATGTATAATATGTACATGTACCTAATTAGGTATCGTTACATTTTTCATCAACCGCCAGGTCACACTGCTTACACTGTTTCAGTAGCTGCGAATATAATATAATATTATATAGGTATAAAACTATTTACTACCACACGACTTATTATTTGTAAGTGCATCATACATAATTATAAGTAAGTAATATAGACAGAAGAAACGATTTTAAGTGTTACCCTCCCCCCACTCCCCGCACACTGGGCAAGAATGCCAAATATTCCCCCAAATATTAATGAATTATAATTATCAATTAAATTGAATGCAATGCATTGTATTTACTTTTGTACCTCTTATGACTTCATTTAAACCACATATTTGTTATCATCTTGGCTGACAATATACGAAAAATGAGCGAAATAGGCCCAGTAGTCTCATTATTCTCTTTAAGCTAATTTGAATACTCTTTACAAATACGGCATTATAACAGCCGCGCCGCATGTCCGTAATATTCCTAGACAACCTACAACATTACAGCTCTTCTGTGGTCAAGGAATATAGAGCTGAACACACAGGATTTAATTCTTGATTAATTTAATTATTTATTTTGTTTGAAAATATTACCATTTTTTAAAATTTCGTTGTTCGGTGAAATATTTAGTTGTATTATGGTTCTATGGACGAGTACTACTTGTAGTTTCATTTAAATCATATGAATGATCTCCATACTGTATTGTTGCTCCATGCCGCGCCTGGTTGATGTGTATGTGGAATTTGCGTGTATAAATGCATTCACGGCCGAAGAGAAAATTAAAGTTTGCAATAAAAAGCTAGTTACATGTGAGTCGCCTCTCATGGCGCATCGACGTTTAAACACAAACAATGCATACATACATAATGCAGTATGATTATTAGCTAATTGCGATGCGGGCGCCCGCTGGAGACGCACAAGTATGCATGCGCAGGCGCAGCGTATGACACAGCGCGGGTTTGCATAAACATTGCGTTTGAATGCTCGCGTAATGACCACGGTGACGACATGCGCAGAAAAACTCACTCGTATGGAAATTATTGTGCTCGTACATATTCTGCGAACCTAGCGACCTCATATGTTTTATATTGGTTTCCTTTACCAAGACAAGCATCGCCTGTCCATGCTAATGCCAGCTCGAACTGCCTACCAGAGAGAGAGAGAGTATTTCATATACTGTAATATTGTTTAATCACGTTACTGTACAGTAGTCAACTTACTTCACGAGGCTGTAATACTGCACTAGGTACTCCCTGATGGCTGACTAGACGCAACACTTGAGTAAGTGGAGCCTTACAATTAAACTCATGCACGGGACTAATGTACAAAGTAATGATGGAAGCGATACAATTAACATGCATTGCTCGATATAACGCATATTGCAGTGATCTGTACGCGCAGCGCATTGGCAGGCAGTGGTGGGCATGCGCGGGCGCACGCAGCCGACGTTTAAGGGCATCTGTGCCGTGGGAAACACCGTGAGACCATACCGCCACATACCGCCTCCGCACACACGCACACTGCGCGCCGCCGCCACCGCCTCGCCTGCCCGCCGTACATCGGCCGCCCACTACCCGGCCGGGGCGGGCTGCTCGCTGGCTGACGGGCAATGTATGTCGAGCTACGACGAGGTATCGCGGCCACGCGGTACAGTAATTAGTAATTAGCAGAATGTCACTGCAAATGTTTGACATTCACGTTGCGCCGAGTGGCGTGATACGTATCGTGGATCGTGGCGCATTCATATTGATACACATATGTATGCATATATGCATAATGCCGCAGCTACAGCCTCCGCCCGTTTTTGTCCGTCTGCCTGCAGCGACTTGAAATTTAAAGCATCATGCCTACCGGAGTTTACGAGAGCTTAAACTTGTTGAAAACTCAGACACTCAATTGAATTTAAAAAGTTGTAAACTTGTTTTTCGTGCCATAATCACCCCGACAGTACGCAGTTACTTAAGTTCTGAAGATGGTGCTGCCCTCCATCAGTAGCTGGTGACAGTTAGGACATGGTCTAGTCCAAGCTTTATTAACTCTGAAGTGAACGAAGCATTCTTTATGAAAACCGATGTAATTATTATGTCTGAATGCTGCAATAGTTTTACAAAATCACTAAATAATTATGTTTAAAAACGGAATGCAGACAAACACGATAGATGCAAGCCTCTACCCAACTAGGAACATTAGTCGGGCGACATGTGTCGCCGGAGACATCGGCTGATGTCGGGCGACGTCTGACGACATTGTTGACTGTCCGACAAGGAACAGTTTCAACATGACGCAGCAATGCCGTCTAATGAACTTTATGTTCATTTCGCTCAACTCTTAACAAAAATTAAAAATGTTTTACAAACGAAAGAATTTTATTCTTATCCATCAAAAGTAATTATAATAATTTATGACCAAAACTCATAAAAAAATAATATACATGATATGCCTAAATACAAGATTTGGGATCATTTCTAAGTATTTATCCAATCTATGCAGTGAAGGTGTTAGCAAAGTTTGTGTGCAGCTCTCTTAGCTCACGAGGTGTCTCCGTACAGGTAAGGATGAATATATCTCTCTGTACGAGCTATGATGAGGCCGACATTATTATTTCATAATGTAAAAAAGTTGTTTGTTTTTTGTCATTTATTTATTAGAGACAGGTAGACATAGCCTGCTAAACATTGTTATGTACTGTGTACCAAAACAACACAACGCATATGTAAATACATATTATTTGTCTCATTTACAGAGGGTTCCATTAATAGAGGTGAAAATACAGGTTATTTCAGATAAAGTGGTGTGATTCTTAAATAAGAATATGTGTTATGTGCACATTGTAATTGAATAAGAATAAGTAAGTCGGCAAACAAAACGGTGTATCTCAGTTACTGAGGTTTATGCATTTAAAATTCACTTGCTGTCTTAGTTATAGAGATAACTATGATGATAAATCGAAAGAACGATTCCCAGATAAAGAGGATTGTTTTTCCCACTAATAGAGGTAATTCAGTGTCAATGTATTGGGACCTCAGTATGAGTTCCAGTTGTGGAGGTTTCTCACTTATCCAGGTCCCACTTAAGCAAGTTTTACTGTATATCTAAATTGTAATGATTGTATTAATCTATCCATCAATAGATTTATATTTATGTGGAAGAAGACAAAGTATAATTTTACGGATCATTCGCTGGATGTATCATCTAGTGTGTGTGTCCTGGTACAAGCTGTGAGTCGATACTTTCTGTACACTTCGCCATTATAGTTTAGTGCCTGTATGTTGTTCCCTAAGTTCGCTGTCGTGCAGTGAGCAGGCGAGGCCGCGGGCACCAGTAGTGTAATGTACATGTAGTAGTAATTAGTAAATAGTAAATAACTACTCGTGTAACATTACGTATAGCTGCCCGCGGGCACGGGCAGGCGTGTATAATCCACACATTTCTCGCCTGTCGGGAAATTCATAAATAAATAATTAAAATACGAGTGACTACTAATGTAATATAAGTAAAGTGATTAATTGGCCGATATACATAATGGCTGACAGTTCCTGCACCCACCGCCCGACACATGTAACTATTAATTGGCGAATATGTACATAGTTTTTGTTTAACTAATTTATTACTTGCATAGTTTCATAAATTCTAAAATATTAATGATGTCTGGGCATCTTATATTATTAATTTATTATTATTCAGTATGTAGCTGGGTGCCGGAGAACATCTCATGTTTCACCTGTCTGGTGCAACATTCTATTCAAAACATTGTCACAAAGTGTAGGTAGTAGGAGGTGTAATATTGCAATCACCTGCAATGTACTTAGTGAAATGATATTTCAGTTAATTACAGGAAATATTAGAGAACTGGCGACGCCGGTACTAGTGAATGTATTGAATTAAACCAAACTAGTTGGCTATAGAGCTAGATCGGCGCGCGGACAGCTTGACATATTTGCGGTCAGATCGCTTGTTCAGTAAAAACTCAGTTAGCTCCCGACGTAATTGACGATTGCAGATAATATCAGCACCTTAACAAAACTTAGATGGAACACGTTTTGATCTGTCGAGGGACATAGAGCACACACAGTGCGCAATTTGCAAGTGACTCGCGATACTCGGGAACGAGTCAAAACTAAATAAATGAACTTATCATTTATTTTAATGGCGATAAGACGACATCCTTAGTTCGTTATCATCGTATCAAGCACACGACGTCCATTGCCTCACATGGGGCTGCAGACACCAGAGCAGCTGGTTGGAAGCGGCCTGCATCCCCATACATAATGTACAGTATCTGGTCTATCTTAACTAGGTACCTAGTTACATTGTGTGTGTGTGTGTGTGTGTGTGTTGTGAGTGGTCAGTGCAGGCGTGTGCTGCGTGTGATCCTGCGCCGGCGCCACCCGTTTCCCAGTACCCGTTAACAGATATGATTGACAGACGAGGAAAAAATGTAATTCATTAGTTAGCAAGTGTGCGCAACACGGAGAATGTGGCCGGCACTAGGAATGAGATCGTTTGTTCCGCGGCAAAAACGTCGCCAGCGCGACACACGCAGAATATAATTATCTAAGCTCGTATTAATATTGATGGCGGCCTCTTAGCGTCCACTTCAATAATTATGTGACGTTTGAGCGTGTCCCCCCCTCCCCCCGAGCCCCGAACAGGGAGCCCGAGGGCCATGCCGGAGGAGCTGCGGAGTACAATACTTTGCATACATTCTGACGTCACGAACAAACATTTCACCAATAATCCGTTTCGTATGCTACTCCAACGACAAATACAACAGTATTGTTCAGCTGCTTAGACGGGGGCATTGGCTGCCAACGTGTAATATTCAATATTTCCTCTGAGATATGACAAAAACGCGTAGCACATAGTTGTATAGTGGAGGTGATAGATGGCGCCACTGAATGGATGTCCAGGTATGTCATTCAGTCGCTCGGGGCGGAGGCTTCAAGGAACCGCGGCGGAGGCTGGGAACCGCCACCATTACCGCGCCTGCGCCGGCCGCGCTAGGCCTGCGCCCGCGCCGCGACTGACGCCGCGTTTTTACCGCGCGCCTACAGCCAGCCTATGCACATGTATGAGCCGGTCACCCGCCATTTGTCACGTGCAGCTCTTGGGAAAATATTGAAACGTTTCCTACTCGATTTATTATGTTATATTGTCACTATTTATTACATAGACTCGTATCGGATCATGGCGGACGGGGCCGAGCGCCAGCTTTCTATGCATTAGTCGGCGCCGTTTAAATCTCCACGAGGACTGTTATTTGGGAGCAATTTAACAAATTACGCGCAACTTGTTACTACGAAGGTCCTGCGCGCGGAGCAGGGAGCTGCTCATTAATCACGGCGTGTATTCAAATCACTATAATTCGGGTCGACACGGACCGCTCCGGGCCAATTAGTTGACCTATTCAGCCGAGCAGCCGGCGATTAGCATGCCCGCGGCACACTATTGTGAATTATTTAAAATCATGCAAACTACTCGATTACTGTAATCTTCGTGTGATAGCGGACTATCAGGGCAACGTTTGTTGTATAACTACACCACTGCACCGCCATACTATAGTTGGCATAACATACTGCACAGTGTCTCGCTCCTCGCGTGGCTCTCCAGCCATACAGTACAGTACAGTGATACCGCTCGGAGTTATCTTCCTAATGCGTTTATAATAATGCCACCTGAGTGTACGCAACGTCTAAGCAATATCACCTCTGTGGCACAGAGTATTGAGTTTATTTTGGAGTAACAGAGGAGCAGGCCGCAGGGCGAGTCTATTAATGAAGGTGTTATCAAAGTTAACTATTGTGTTTGTGCTGCGGTGATAATTGTTACAAATTAAGCTTAATGGATGCGCGCGCGCAGCCGCCGCTCGAGGCTGCGCCCGCGCCGCCCGCACCCGATGATCTCTCACTCCAACCGATACTCATGCTAGCGTTCTAGTTTAATCACATACATGTGTTCTGTACCAACATGATGGATGTTCTATTACATATTTGGGAATCTTCCTTGAGTTGAAGCTGTTCGGTATGGCCCCTACAGAGTTAATGGTTTACCTTACACATATTACCGTCAGTAATTTGTAAACAGAATGAAAGTGATTTTGTATATCATTTGAAACTGCCAGCATAGTGGTGTATGTATGTGATACCGATTGACGACAACGTATACGTATTTGATGACGTCATCTCGCGCTACGGATCGAGGTCGCCGTGACGTGATTGATGATGAAAGTGTTGAGCTCGAGTTACGGCAAACATTGGGATGTGCCGCACAGGGGGACTCACCGACTCACATGTAGCTCTCTACCGCACGCGTGTTTAATGTTGGCATGTCCCTGTAGTACACAATACTACGCATAGTTCTCCAGCAGACAATAAGTTCCTCTGTGTTGTTTAAATCATCATCTAACGCTAGATAATCATGTTCATAATACAATCCAAGCTATAGTAGTAACTAAAACAAATTGTTTACATATTATTACAAAGTATTTCCTTCAGTAAGGTAACAATGGGTGTCGGAGCGCGGGGCCACTGTCTACCCCAATACAATACAATACAGGCGCGACACGACCGCGGCTGGCGAAGGTTAGAGTTAATGTGGCGCAACAAAAAATGGAACAATTTTTGTCGCTTAATCCTGAGGCGAGCGAGCGACCGGCCAGCGGAGGCATTCCAAATATGAGTAGCGATGATATTTAAATGATCGGCGGCGGCGGCTGCGCGCGCGCATCGCTTTGACACACCGCACACTGAACGCGTCGCATTCCGTCCGTGCGTCCGCAACGACCTGCTGTTTTGCGTCAACCAGTCGACCAGTCAACCAGTCAACAGGCAGACAGACGTGGACGTGTTTTAATGAGATCAATCCTCATTTGAATTTGTCGCCCCCATTGTCTCTGGCTTGCTCCTAATGTGTCGGATGTCGCATATTTATCGACAGAGGCTGGCTGTGCGCAGTGCGCATGTGCGCATGCTACTGATTGACTATGTTAACTTTAAGTCGACAGTCGACAATAATATTTTCAATGTGACACATTTCACCAGTTATCAGGGCTAGCGGCTGAGAAGAGTTGAATCTAAAGTAATGTTTATGGTTAATTTGAAGCGGAGTAGTACATGGAGGTAGTATGGGCACAACTCCAGACTACGTACTTGTTACTTATTTTTCTGAAAACCGAAAAAAAAAACGATTTGTGCCCGACCCAGTAACAAAACCCCCACCCCTAGACACAGCTACGCAGGTACGTCCTGAGTGACATGCGGACATGCTCATTGACACATCACAGGCGTGACAAGTGCACGCGCGCACACCTACTGTTAGCGCAATGCTGCGCAGGCCGCACCGCGCATGAAGCCATTTGCTGGCTGCTCGCTGAATGGGCGCGGGTTGTGGCCCGCTCCGCACAAGGGCACATCGTTTGAATGCGTCGCTTTTTGCCGCCGGGCCTTGGCCGGCAGCACCCGAATGTTGCGAGCTAGTTTTTACTCGGTTACAATAAATAAAATATTGATTGTATGCAACTCATCTGACTGCATACATTCATATTAATAAGTGGACGGTACAGACTACAGAGCTTTCAGCATAAAGCGGCTCATTTATATTTCTTGCTTGAACTGATATTTGATGATATCAGTCTCATCAAGTCTTGAAGTGAAACTAATTTGTCGGAAAAAATCAACTGTGATTGAAAGTACGCCCACAATATTGTTGTAACGTGACCCACAATAAGTTTGACTCCTGTGTCATAAGTGCACAAAAATGTGAAAATCTGGCATGCAAACTAGAGAGGGGGGGTGTGGTGCGCGCACCGCAGCTCCCACGCTGCGGGCACGCCGCGCGCCGCGCGCCGCGACTGCAAAAACATAACGACTTTGTATGCGCAGGCACAAGACGTGCAGTAGTACCACTAGAATCACTTTACAGTCTGCAGAGAAAATATTTGCTGTACAGCGTACGATGTATTGAATTCTGCGCGGTGACAGTGACAAAACATCAATTTCTGTATTATGTTAGTCATATGTTATAGACAGAGACTTGCAATATTCTCTACCACCAAGCTTCGTTACTGGCATGGATTCAGTTCTAAACATTTAACAATTCCGTAAACTAACCTTCCGTCAAAATATTTAGTAAACGCAGCGCAGATTGGTGCCACTTCTATTTAGTCCCTTTTGGAACCAACTACAGCTTGCTATCCTGTTTTGCTGACTGCCATTAGTTTTTTTACAGAAAGTCAATCAAGAAGCGTGTAGACTTCATCAGACCTCATACCGTTTGTCATAAATGCTCAAATCAAGAGCGCGTCAATTCTGAAAACCGAGCCGACATGTCCTGCTGCGCTGACAATGCGAGGCGGCGGGCGGCGCGGTGCGGGGCGGCGCGGCGCGGTGCGGCGCGGGGCGGGCGCGGCCGGATTATTCGCGCGTCTGCCTCGTGCATACAGATGCGATGTAATTGTCGCGTGCAAAAACTAAACGCATGATAATCGAGGAAATGCCACCTGAACCGGCCGGACTGCACTGATTGTGGCCGGACCGGTGCCTGGGAAAGTGGCCTCTGTAATGTGGTGTTATGTTGCACTGGATTATTGTAATTGAGCTCTATGAGAGAGGCGTGGACTGACGACGACCTCTCGCGAGGTTCCATCGTACCGGGACGTAGCTCGTAGCTCGTAGTAATGGCTGCTACGAGTAAGAAATATTTCGTAAATACTGGTGACACAGCGCGACCCAGCTGTTCATTGACCCGAGTGCTGTAACGCGTCGCAATAAAATGTTGATTCTTTGTTTCTTACATCACTGACAATAAAAAAGTAGTCGCACACAATATCTTCAATGAAATTACGATAGAAGTTGTTGTGGCAGCGAGCAGCGAGCAGTGTGCTGTGGCTGAATGTAAGGCGCCCGGTGACAGTGAGGAACACAAACACGTATTGTTCCAGCAGTAACATTGTAGTTAAAATATTCACTAACATTTATAGTAACAATATGACACAGCGTGCGAGTGACACTTGGTGACACTTGGTGCGGTGGCGGGTGACATGTCTGCTGCTCCTCTATGCATCGTTACGCCAAGTTTTTCAATAACCTGCAAATTTGAGATCAATTGTCTGCGTATTCATATGCGGCTGGGATGCGCACACGCAAGTTTTTGCTCGCCCGCGCCACGTAGCGGCCAATCGGCGGCGTTTTAATTGCCGTAATCGCCGGCTTGTCATTTGCCTTCGAGTGATTTAAGCCGGCGCGCGGCGAGTTTTTGCGCGCGCTGCACTGGCTGCACAGGCCAACATCAATGGCTTCGTCGGAAACGTTCTGCGTTGAATAAATTAACCATTCACATTCATTCAAACGTGAGATTTCGTCGAAGATAAAGTGCCACCGATTATATCAGCCCGAGTATTTCGCGTAAGAAGTATATGGACCGATGTGCCGCCGCTGTAATGACCCGCCTGCTGGCTGCCGCGGCCCCGGCATCACACAATATTTGCAAGAACACGCACTATAATGTACTCTCCTTGTTTCTCCTCTTTGTATGCATTCTGCAATGTCTTCGTAGCACTTCTAGGAGAGTAATATTATTACAACCAGTCTCGTAGATACTTGAATAACGGAGACTCACGACATTTCTCGCGAGAAGATAAGGCATTGATCCGCTTCATACCCTGCATAGGACAATAAGTACCAGTGTCAGTGGCCAGTGGATGTCTGCTCGCTTGTACTGGTGGACCAGGTGCTACTTCGTGAGAGGAACCTTTTATAAATAATATTTGTGTAAACTTTGATCAATTTAGCATTATTACACGCCACATTCCCTCCATCAGCAATATAAACGTTATAACAACAGTATAAAGTTTAATTTTGCGTGCACGAAGTGTTGTTGTTTAGCATGAGTCGGCGCAGTTAAGGAGTATCTTCTCACGCGGCTGCGCGGGCGCAGTGGACGCGCGGAGTATTGTAATTGCCTGTGCTCTGTGCTCCCATAAAGCATGGGTTTAGTTCTCGAATATTATGCGAGGTGAGGCGGACGGAACATGTGAGCTGCAGGCACCTGCAGGACGCGGGGCGTCGTGCTGGGGAGAGCTAGAGTGACGTGCCACAGTTACACGATACGTCAGTATAGCTCATATCATATCAGATGTAGATGTAGACTGCTGTATGCTGACAGAACTTGATGATCGTGATATATACTATTTATATATACTAACTATTTAGTAAATGTTGCGTAATGAAAACTACTATGTTAGTAAGATACTCGTACCTACATTTAATTTCAGTATTTCTCGAATCGGACAGGCAGCAAGTTACGGTGTTGCGCCGGCGCAGGCGGTCGGTCGGCCGCTGATAATCTAGTTAAATTTATTTATTGAGGCCCGCGGGCATCCTCGCGGCCCCACGCCGTTCATTACCAACACTTCAAAAAATGCAATAAAACAAGCGAGCATCGAGTGAAGTGAAGTTACACAGCACAGGACCGCCGCGCACAGGACCTGCACAGCACAGCACAGCACACGTCAGGGACCGATGATCTCATTAACAAACATATACATAGGTAATTAGTGTTGTATCGCAGAGATCGGCCGATAGCGCAGCGATACGCGTACACCGGCCGGGCGAGGCGCGGCGCCACCGTATCGTCTGATAGTGGAACATATCGCGCGATGTGTATCTGCAGATAGGATCTGCTGCGCCTGTACTATCACATAAATATATTCACGGAACTGCGCGAGGGATGTCCGCAGCGCCCGAGTCCGTGTGAGCGCGGCACGGGAATAGAACCTGCAGGTAGCAGCCCTGCGGAGCGTGCAGCGGCCGACACTGCTCGTCCTCGCCGCGGGCTGTGGGTCAGGCGGGCGGTATCGCGATGCGCGCGCGCACGCCGCCCGCCTCTCGCGCCGCCACGTGATTTACCGCAGCATCCGCCGCTGCTCGTGGTCCTGCGGTTATCTAGAAGCTGTCTCCCAGTTATTGTTTGTCTGCACTCGGCCGCTCGGCTCTACATTATGTGTACTGGGATATACAATAACTCTGTGAGCACTTACTAAAGTGACGCTCGCACTGTAGGGCCGTTTCGTGACTCATCTGATGCCGGCCGAGCCTGACAATTAACAACAGGTACTAGTGTTCACTAGTTCGTTACTAAAATACTGGTGTCACAAAAAATAATGTAACATGTTACAACAGGGGTAATTTTCAGATATTGACACTACCGCCATCTGTTAGTATGTTCCTTAAACACAAGTTGTGTTTCGCTAAATACCCTACCGCAACACTAACAGCACGAATCAATGTAAATCTGGGTTTGTTCATAAATACACCATGACACAGCTGACCATCCAGTTGTCTGTTAAAAATAAAAGTAGTAAGTAGTAGGTAACAAGAACGTACCGAACGTAGAGTTTAGTTAGAACATAATGAACGACTGAAGGAACCGATGAGTAACTGAACGTCGGGGACAGTAACAACAACTGGGGAATGTCGCACAGCACAGCTACAGTACTGCTCGCTGCTGGAACAGCGAACGAACCACCAGCCATAAACAACAGAATAGTTACGGAAACCAGTTTGTTGGCAACAAAACACATTGGCCGTCCACAGCGAGGTCACACACCTAAAGTTAAAGAAATAAAACAAGGTTGGTTCACACGTGTCATTACATAACGAGGGATGCTGTGCCACTCTGCCGTGGGGCCACGCGTGGTGCACCAGCGTGGGGCTGGTGGCGCGGCGCATGTCGTTGGCTGAGTGTGGCTAATGTAACCAGCTTGTAGCAAGGCAAACAGCTACGTATGTCATTATATCAGCGCCACGGTGCGATAATAAGGTTATCTGCACAAACACGGGGATTATCAACGACACTCGCCTCGCTAAGCAGGGAGTGTCCCTTCCAGCCAAATTCTGAAGATAAAGAAACCGCGTCTCTCGTGGCCCTGCGCCCGGCGCTGGCATCCAATGTGCTCAGTACTTACTCCCAGAAACAGATGCAACAACCACCACACCATTGTGGACACATGAATACCATCGTTTGCCACTTTTTGCTAAATCTCTCCTTCGCCTCCATCTGTCCCATCACAGCGCTCACCTTCACTAGATGTGCATCATACAGCATGCTTGGAAGTACTACGCAGGGTTATTAAATGCACTTATATGACAGAGGTTTATTAACAGACAGTCAGGCATGTCGGTCATCCCTTTACATCACCACTTAGATTAAAGGCGTGAACTGATGCTATATTGGAAGTAGGTAAAATTGAATATGAGATGAAATAATTCGTTGTGTCGTGTCGACACGTGAGTCACGGTAGATGTGAGTGTACCGTGTCGGAGTTCGCATGCTGGCGGCGACCGGACGCTGTGAGACTCACACGGCGCTCGCACGCAACCTACTTATCTAATAATCCCACAAGAACAACTAATCATGTTTGATTGTGCATACGTAATGCGGCCAAATTATACGTTACGCACGACTCTCCGAAATATGGTCGCCGCGCGCCGTATGGCACGGTCACCGGTCGCCGTGCGCCCGCGCAGGCTATCATTTGTAGCGCTCACCCGCACATTACTATTGCGCAACTAATATTAAAGAATATTCTGCATCGGTTATATTTATCCCGAGCCCTGGATGTGAAAGCATTGATTAATATTGTAATGAGCACGACGAATAACTTTCTCCGTACCAAACGAATGGCCGCTACACTCGGTCTGTGTACATCGCTGGCTCTGCACCCAGCACTGTGCAGTATTGTGAGCAAATGTAACGATGGATGCTGTACAAGTCGAAGCTGTGTAGATATTAGAAGGTCGCGCGCGCACGCGTGGTGGCTCCAGCGGCCAGTAATTGTGTATAGTTTGAGATAATGGCGGCACGGCGGTCGCGGGTGCAATTATTTTGATCCGGCGTCCAGGGCGGGAGCGCCATGATTTGCGTACGCGCATTATGCGCCGGCCCTTAATAACACGTTCACGACCGAGCCGGCCGCCGCGCCTCCCTGTCCCCGCGGTAACGCTGTTGTTGCCTCGATCGCATTCAATCGCGAATATTACGCTGCGAGGATATTAATACTTGTGCACAGTTTTGCATAAAGAGTGGAACTACTTTTAGTTCGTTACCAATAATCAGATTCCCTTATTTGGTTGGTTGGTATAACATATAGTTATGTTAGCAAATAGGTTCGTGTAAGTCACATTCTCTTGGAAAGTCCGCGCGCACGGGAAGTGCTCAATTTGATTACGTAGCGACGGGCAGAGAACAATGCGCCGGCGCACCATCATTACACATTCTGTGTAATGTACACGATATGTAAAGCCGCGACATACTGCGCGTTACACAACCTGCCAAATTACACATGGTGTCCGCCACGAGACGCGCGGCCATCCGATGCAATACACTACCGGAGACTGCAAGTCCTGCTTATACTATATCTTACACCTGTTCCAAATTCCTGTATAGTGTTGTATGTATATGGCTTTCTCCAAATAATTAAATAGTCGTACAACGTGTTGTTTTGTTTATTTGCAAATAGTAATCTGGCTGACACTTACGACTAGCAATAAATAGCAACACAACAGATCACTCGCTAGTGTCGGTGTGCACCGAGTGCAGCAGTGTAATGCGTCGCGGCGTGATGGGCCCGGGTCCTGTAGTTAGTGCAGGCAATCAGTGCTCGCGCCTCGTGCAGGAAGCGGCCCGGTGCTCGTAATGCCACAATATCTCTAATTAGTATGATCGGAGGCGTCGGCTGATTGGATTCAGTTTAATAAGCATAAAGCACACACGCCGTGCGCGCGCGCACTAACCACAGGCTCGCGCCCGACTTGTAATAAGGCACAACATCGAGAGATGCTGCGCAGAGAGTCCATTCTGCGCAGGATTGGATAATGTAGCGCCTGCAGTATGATGCTCGGCAGCTGGGGTCTTAGTGTAAACCTCGCTCTACTTGCTGCTTGCAATTAGTGATGAGACCGAATCTTAGAACATTTCACAGCTTACTACAGGTGGGCTGTGTGGCGCTGATAGGACAGTGCTCAGGAGAATGGCTCCTAATGAAAGCCTGTTACTTACTGCTTGCCTGCTCCGAACGAACTCGCACACATTGAACACTCGCTGCTCCCTGAAGTCACTGACAGAGCTGACACTGATTGCTCAACATCTTCTTTCCCGGAGTTAACTGGTAAAGATTTTACTTTTTACCTGCTCAGTGTTTCTGTACAAGTAATTGAGTTAGGCAGGTAGTGCATAAAAACAATTTGTTTATAAATATAAGTATAGACACATCGTTTACTTGTGTCTCCATAGATAACAGATGGAATACGTAAAGACAAGTAGATTAATGGTCGAAATATAAATTAATTAGATTATTATCAAACAAGTTATCAAATTAAATTTTAATTTTAATTCAAAATCTTTGGGTTTTCGACATTAAGCTGTATGGAATTTCAAAAAATTAGATCGATCCACAGATTTTGTTTTGGATTAAGATTAATTATCAATTACGGGCGTATATTATATATGTTTATAATTATATATCTACACACATAGTTACAGATTATAGTAATCGTACGACACGATTAGTATAATCTGTGTGTGTGCCTCACCTCAGCACGCATGCGCGGCGGAGGGCTGCGCGCGCGCTGTGATTAATATGATTATTTGATTGTTTAATCTCGGGCCACGCAACACAGGCTATACAGGGCTCGCCGTGCGCCGGGAATTACTTCCATAGACTAGCACTAGTGCACCTGTATCTGCCTGCTTACTGCACTGTATACACATCGTTTGTAACATTGTTTGTTTGTCTGCATCTGAATGGTGTTCTATTTGTTATCAGTGTGCACTCAGTATAGCTTATACTTACCTGTGGAAGTGATTGTATTAGCTTGTACAGAACCTTCTACGTACTACCCAAGCTGAACAACTTAACGTTTTTGATATTATATGTATTGTGAGCTGGACAGCAAATAATTAATTTCCATTAGAACTATCATCAAGGACTAGTCCGGCAGACTGGCGCGATAACACACAAAAAATACAAATACTTTAGTAATTCCAATCAATTAATAGTATAGTAGGGGTGCGCAAAAACTCACGGCTTGCAATACGGACGGGAACACGACAAGAATCCCGGACACGCGGCGCGGCATCCCGGGCCGCATCCCGGGCCGCATCCCGGGCCCGCTTCCCGGTACCGACCCACCGCACGGCACCACTCTAATTAGTTTATTGACACAGTTCATCGATTTCATTAAACTTATTTACAACTCGATGGTTAAACAATTTATAACAATGTATTAACAGACATTATATTTTTGTTTATGTGCACTTACATAGAAGGTTAGTGTTGGTACTAGTTCTCTACACCTAAAAACTTGGTTGAATATGTAAACTAAGCAGCCTAAGCTCAGTAACTACTGAGTATTTTACATACGAACATAAAGCACTTGTTGGTGGGCCACATACATACATTACTGACCTGTAAGACTACAAGTAGCTTCAAGTCGTGGGATGAGTAAGTTGGTACAATTAGAGTTAGGTTTATTGTTTCGACTGAATATTGGCATCTGTCACATCTGCTAACGTTTATAAACTTTACGATACTAATACACTGTATGAACGAATCATTATTGCAGTATTGCCTCCAATGAAAATATTGTTATAAATAATAATAAACTTATAATTGGCTCCATAAACGGGCGCCGCTCGGACAATTAGTATGCAGGCTGGCCAGATACGGCTTGTTGCTAAAAAGTTAATTATTGTCACCGATATATCGAAACATTAACGAACAGGAATGAAACATAACACGGCGCGGCCATTCTCGAGGGCCACACGTTTAGATCCAATTATACTATAATAATAATATATTAATTAATAATAGCAGGGGTGCGCGTGCGCATGTGAAGTACGCATCCAACTGTGCACTACGACGCTGGAATTACAATGATTAAATATGGTTAGCACTGCTGAAAACCTTGGGTTCGATTACTTGGCGATGTAATGAATGTAAGTGGGTCGTATTGGTATAATGTACCTGCAGATGTTGACACGAACGTGGACACCGCGCTGCCAGATACTTGGTATTCCACTAGCTTCACTCATTTGTGTTAAAGTACGGGTCTCGGTGACGTTTGCCTAATATTCACTAAGCCCCTCGAAGCCGTGGCAGCGTGCTGGTGGGTCCACCGGCTCCGGGAAACAGTGCCAAACAAAAACTGAACAATGCGTGAATGGAGCTCGACAAGAAAGCTCCGTGGGCCATTGATGGCAAATACCGGGAAATTACAAGTATTCACCATTTAGCGGGCGCGGCAGGCCGAGCTATACCTCCCGGAGCCGGCACCCACTCCGTGCTCATTTATATTCGTACATCGCTAATGACCCTCCCACGACTCGCGGCAAAAACTATCATTGCTTGAGAGTGATTAATGCGACTTAAGTGTGTTGTTTAAATGTTAATATTATAGCTTCACTGAGGACGTCGCCTGCTCTCAGTAGCGACTGTCTGCTGGCCTGACGCCTGGGTGGGCTGGCGGCAGCGCGGCGGCCACTGATCAGTAAACCAAGTGAGAACGTTTTTGTGTATTCTGGCGTTTCTGACGTTTGTTTAGCTATCAAACAGGGCCTTAGACCACACTGTACCGCGAGCTGACTGCAGGCTATGGAAGTGCAGTGTGTACGGCCATTGAAGCGGATACACGCACCGCCCAGTTTTCACAGCAAACAAACACGCAACACAATCAATCATACGTTTTTTCTTAATGCTTGCTATCGACTATCGCATGGTTCTCATCGCGCCACCCTTTGTCCAAAAAACGTGGCCGTGCTGATGGAGCCGATAGCGCAGCCCTCGGCCGGCGGCGGGACATTAATGAATTAATTGAAAACGTAAACATCAGTGTACCGGCAGGACAGCGAGCCATAGGGGCCGCCACTTGACGCCATTAAAAAGCCATAACGTACTCATGGATGTCACCAGGTAGTTAGTTAAATCAAGGGGTCTCACGAGGGGGAACGATACGAATCGTCAAATTAGTTAAAAGACCTTAAACGGTATAATGTGTAGTTTAGTACCGAATTAGTAATATTTGTGTCGGCAATAACGAGCGGCGCCGATACCAATCACTTGTTACACACGATTCACGAGCACTGCGTACTGCCGGCTGTTGAGGACATCGAATTAATTTATTAATTGTCGGCGACAGTTATATTGTTGGGACGGAACATAATGCTCAGCTTACACTCTGTAATTTAACACCTCAAACAAACTATTAGTGGTTTTGAAAGCTTTATCGTAAACTATATTAAAAGCTATTCTAACCCTTAGACATCTTATCGTAAGAACGAATACAGTAAGTAATAACTTGTACTGTGCTGCTGGTAGTTATGCCCCGACTGGTGACGGACAGATGCTGTGCCAATCTCCAGCACCCAGCCCAAGCTGCAGTATCTCCCGACAGTGGCAGCGTCAGTGAGTGGTTTATGAGAATGTATGGAAACAGATGTAGAGATTAGCAGGCATGTGGGCCCGCCGGCTGTGTCCAGCGCGGCCGTACGTATCAATTGAGCATCGTTTACCAATCAGGCGACAGCTGCCATACTACGCGAGCGCCCGGCGCCGCTCGCTGCGGGCTACACTCAGTATAGTTCCAACTGTTTCACTGTGTGACTAATGTGACTAATTTGATTGTCTCTTATCTCGAGGCTGGGAGTCAGGAGCACGACAGCTGTATTGAGCTTTTAGATATAATCTCTGTTTTAGCTAAGTAGGCTTTCGATGGATCGACTTTGTAACGTTTGGTAAAATAATAGAAAATAGAAATAGTACACAGAGAATATGTGTATCACTGCTAGCTGCTGACATACATTACGTCGTTAGAGGCTACAACTATTTGGATGCACCTAAAAAAAAATATCGTCACGCCTTTTATCCCCAAATGGGTAGGCAGAAGTACATATTACGGCACGTAATGCCACTACAAAGTACACCCACTTTTCACCATTTGAGTTATAAGTCCCACGTAATAGGGGATGAATCTATTGCCATATACTATACAAAAATACAGATTTTCCTTAAACATTACAACCTAGCATGAATTTGTTCATTCATGTTTTTGTCGAATGAGTAGAGTGTCGTATTACAACGCCCAGATTGTACTGTCGCTCTCAATACTCACAAATTATGAAACGTGTCAGATCAGTTTCGGATTGCAAGGTAGGCCCACCATGCAGCTGCATGCAGTTTGCGATGACGACAACAAATACTCAGGTAGACACCGACTATGTCCTGTCCTGGTCCAGTCAAGTGGAGCAAGCAATCGAAGTATAAAGCCACACGTTGTAACTAGAGACACCTACTCGTCCAGTAATGAAGTAGTTATATTGATGTCATCAAGACGCACACATGTCATGTAGTTCCTCAACACAGAGTGCAAGGTGTATATACCTAGCTGTATGTCCCGCGGCCTCATCACTTGGCAGTCATACATTAAACATGGCACCGGCCCACATTACCATCCGAACGATGTCGCAACACAGATAGCAATCAGAGCCATCCGCTAATTTATATTACCTTATTAAACTAATTACCCCAAACAATGGAGTCTGCATTAATCCGACTGCAATTTACATTGAATACATCGAGATGCTGAAACATCTACTAAAACTATTACACGTCGCCACCAATCAGGTGCGAGGATTGTGAACTAGGAACTCTGCGTGAGCCAATGGCGTAATGACAAAGTGCGCGCGCGCCGCCTGCAGACGCCCAGGCACGCCTCCCTCCCCCCACCTAGGCGGTATCTAGCCAACTAGTTTTAGACCTGCCTATACTTGAGTCTGAGTAAAACGATGCCTACTTACCGGGAAGCTGAGGGTCCACATTCGTAAAGTAGGGACACGCTCCGTACCTGCAGTCTGCTACCACTACCCATAATATTTTATTTACTCTACAGTCATTATTGTTTTATTTACGTGGCATAGCGAATGTTAATCAAGTTATACCTATTCATAAAGCAAGATCATGGTCCCAAACGAGTGTGTATACCATTAAGATACACTATAAAGAAATCTGCTGTAAAAACATTGTAATAAATACAGCCCAATCGTCAATTCTCCCAATTCCGAAAGTAAGCTGTCAAAATCTCAATTGTACTCGTCTCGTAGTACATTAAGCATGCATGTTGTCATTACTTTACCAATCTTAATATGTACTTATATACAATCCTAACTATTGAAACCACCTAACGTCTAAAATATTGCTTAAAAGTGTCTCAGGTACCAATATAACTCGTAGCTATATAATACATAACCAACAGCACTTCATTAGCCTCAGTTTAAATTAATTGAGTAGAAACCTCTACAGGAATGATGAATATTTATACAACGACGTCGTATCTCTTAATTGGTGGCCGAAGCTTACATAATGTACGGGCAGGTTACCTACATATTACATACTTACTTGGTTAGACATAGCACAACATGTTGATAGGATACGACTATCACATCACTTTACCAGTTGTCTATAAATGCGACGATACATAAAAATTCAGTCTGTCACAGTTTATGATGTCCTCAAGTATTTAGAAATCATATAAACCTACTAGTACAGTACTACATAGGTTTCGATCTACAACTCTGTCAATGATAGCACTGATACTGGTATCCTGCTCGATGTAAGGCAATAAGATCGCACCATAAGTTTTAAGCTAACTGACCTAATTATCTACATTATTTTGGTCATCTGTACGGACCCATTAGAACAAAGCAATCGATGCTATACTTCTGCAATATATTTATGGCTGAATCGAGGAAAAACTTTAGATGTTGTCCTATTCTCTATGTGTAATGATGGTACTGTTTGAGATGTTTATCGTGTAGGTCTATCATTTGATTAGTTTCAAAGCAATAAATTAAGAAAATAACAATAAATATTTTTATTTCATACAAAGCTAGCATTAGTTTCGGTTTGCGTAACCGAAACTAATGCATGCGATACCATAAAGTAAGGAAATATTTCAAATAATGTTGAAAACTGAATGTAGTTTTGTGAATGAGAGGGGTTTGGCACAAAACGTATTTTATAGAGATGTCATTGTGTTGGTCACTTAGCTCCCGGTTCGGTCCCCCATGTTATGACAGTGTAAAATATAGTGAGATTCAAATGTTTTCAAACCAAATTATATCGAAGTCCAAACATGACTCACATATTATTGTCGGTCATCGAAATTGAAAAACATTTATTATTCTGGCTAAACTTGTATATTATAGAGTTAACTGAGACTATTTAGAGACTAAACAAATAAATCAAGTTTAATTAGGTAACACTACAGCGGACTGGTATATTATATTAATGCAGTGAGTGCGTTTTCTGATTTAGCTGAAGAAATCACGTTGGGTTACCGCTTTGTCAGAATTATTTTTGTCTTACTAGACACAATTTGTAGTAATGTCGCTCTCAATGCCTTAAACCCAAGTTTGATAGCAGAACACACTTACGTTTAGAAATACGAAAATTATCTTTTAAATAGAACACAATTTGGCCCTCTGAATATAGCACAAGCAGTTTTGTCAATCGGTAAGGAGTGGCAATAGGTGTTGAGAAACCACAGCTGGATCTGGTCATGATGAATTGCTTAGGAAAGCATCCAGAGTAAATACCCATGATGGTAACAATCAGTACGTACGTTAGGGTGTCCCAGCCAACAAGGGCGAAAAAAAAATTTTCGATTTTAAGTACGCATACCCTCTATATTTTTTCTATTTGACCATAACAATATCATTGGTATCGGATAACGGGAACCCGTGCCGACTTGATGTCAAAGTTTCAAGAAAAATTTTGTATGGAGATTGTAAGGAAAATCACTTTAAGTTAGCTTTAATGTTATAAATTAATATTTTTTATTATTTTAAATATTTATTTATTATTAAAATAATATTATATATAAAATTTCCTCTTTAATGGCATTCTTCTACAGTCAGGATATTTCAGTCTGTGTTCCTGTGCGCAATGTAGTAACAACTATTTTTGTTCCTCTTCAAGTGTGATTTTTTTCGTTGAAATATTGCATTAATTTCACTGCTTCCTCATTGTTTGTATCATTAACGGCTTTCAGTATTAACATTTGTGCCTTTACTTGTAGAAAAATAGCATTCTTTGACCATGAATAGGACCTAGTGAAGGAAACTGTCATCAATTTTAAAATCATCGAACAAGGCCTTGCTTTTGGAGGAGTTACATATGGAATAATCGTCAATGTTGAGTCCAAGTGCCTCAATAGTGACTGTCTGAAGGACACGTTGGAACATATTGGTGTTCAGGTGGCGATATGCCCTGTATGGACTGAACACCGCCGTGTCCTCAGGGATGTGCTCAGCGACGGCGACCTCTCGCGTCCGACATTGGTTCAATCCATGGTGTGGAGCGAGGGAGACTGGAATGCGATCTTCTCTTTCTGCGAAGCAGTCATGCTAACTAAGGAAGAAGCGGAACGCGTAAGAAAACGAACCTCCTCAAGACCCAGCCGTCGCGAGAGGCACTCCGGGCGTCAGGGATCGCGTGACGATCTCTGGCCACCATAAGTGCGGTTCTGCGGACGGCGAGCAAAAGCCGACCAGAACCAGACCCGTGCGGTACAAAGAGTCATTAAACCACCATAGATGGGCCCAGTAGGGCTGATACCTGATCCGGAGCTGCGGCCTACCTAGCGAGTTTACCGAGGTTCCGGTTTTTGTCCACTTCAGCTAATTGACCAGGCTTGCCAGACTCTTTCTGTCGCTGCAAGAAGATCCTATCTTCATCTATCTTTATTGAGCATCGAATCTGATATGCAATGCCGAATAAATTGTCCAAATTAGAAATAAACTTGACGACGCCGTTTAAATAAGTCTAGCGTTTTGTTCGCATTTTTTTGTAGATCTCTCCAAACTTGGTATAAGGTTATTAGCTTCTTAACACAGTTCGGTAATGCTTTAGTTGAAATACGGGCATTTTCCCAATAAATAATGCACTCACGAATAATTAGGATTGCACTTTCATTGATTATATTGTCTTCGCGAATGTTGTAAAACAAAACTGCCAATTCTTGGCCATTGGAGGGCAATAATTTCGAACCGGTAATTTGATGTTTTACATAAACTATGAAGAATATGTACTTTTTAAAACTGGGCAATACCCCTGACATCTTAACTAAACGTAAACAATATGATCACTAATAAATAAACAAGTAATAACAAGCACTGCGATACGATAACTCCGACGCGTCAAAATATGCAAGTACTGACATGTATCAAGGCAAGTCGGCACGGGTTGCTGTGCTTCTAGGTAAATGAAATTTTATTTACGTGTATGTTAACACTATTCGAAAATAATTAGAGGGTATGCGTTCAAAAATAACGACTTTTATTTTTTTGGGACACCCTAACCTACGTTGATATGGAAAAATGGCGCTTTGTCTTAAGAAGATGTGTAAGTTCGCCTTAAGTTAAAACTGTACCAGAAATCAAAGAGTAACTAGTGTTACTCATCGATAGTTCGATTGTTACTGATTCTAGAGTTTCTCGTGATCTGTTTTCAGCTGTACTTTATCTATTACATAAACTTCAAAATAATTTGTCTAACGTTTCCCTGGTTAGGTTACAAACTCTGTATGTAACTCTAATGAATATGCTACACTACTTTATATGAATGTAATGTATAAGAAAAGAACCTGCACACGTAACTAACTGATGCAAATTGTCGATCCAGAACTTAATAATGTGGCAACAATACTTAATTAAACATGTTAAACAATAGTAAGTGTGGGGTAGAGTCCAGCTTGTTCGCTGTGTTGTTGAAACAATCGAAATGAAGTGCTAACACAGGAGGTGCACGTGAGGGCACCCCCCTCCCCCCACCGACCCCACTGGCCAATGTTCGCGATGTTCCGATACCGCGCTATCAATCATCGCATAATTTCGCTAATTGCGAGTACCTGTCGGCAGGGCCGGCCAATTTGTAGGCATCACCTGTGGGCCGCGGTATGCTAATGTGGCGCCCCCTCGCGATCCGATCTGACACGTGCCGCGATAATTGTGCAGATAAGCCACACGAACGCTTTGTACCGCTCATGATCCCAACAAGCCGGCGCGGCCTGCCGGCGCTGGCGTTGACGTGGTGTGAGCGATCGCCGCCGCCGCTCATTATCTCCAGCGCCAGCGCCGCCACCGGCGGCCCAGCAGGTGATGGATGGGCACAGGTTACATATTTACATTACCCGCTTCATATGAAATCTTAAGCTACGATAGAGAATCTTCGGCACAAACCGAGTACAAACTCGTCTGTGTTATTATTGTTATATAGAACAGCGAGCACTACAAATGGTATCGGGGTACTAACTGAAAGGGTCCGAGTATGGTACGTGGTAGTGGCGCAGTTAGAGCAGCCATGTGTCAGCGCGTGATAGCGGCGAGTGGCAGCACACACATTACTGTCTCCGGGGCCACCACCAGCGCGATAGCTGGCAGCCCCGCGCGCATGATGCATGGCTGCTGGCACCGCTCCTAATCACCTGCCATTTAAACCTAACGACCAACTTACTGGAGCTGTGACTAGCTGCTCCGACATATCGAGACCATCAATCATTTCCTGCAGGAAGGGTTCTAACAAACATATTCAGAGTGACACGTTAATGTAATCTACATACATAAGCGAGCACGTGCTGACACAAGATTAGAACTACGATAGTGTATTTACAAGACAAATGTATTTCCTTGAATGATAAATGGTTCCACATTGTCGACATGTCCAGACTAATTAACAAATCGTTTCCAAACGCAAACAATTTAAATTTATCAATGAAGGAAGTTAGTTTCCTGTAGAGTATCACAACGCCGGCTATCTGATGAGCACATATTGCAATAGATCAGGCGGCCGATAGTGTCGCGGCTCGGACATGAATTAGCTTAATTACTTGATAGCATCGGCACTCGGCGCCTGCGCTGCTACACTGGCAAGCTATCGGTCAGCTCGCCGCGTCACTCGACTCGCACTTGTAAGGAAATGAAGCGAGGCACGCCTCGTATCTAATGTATTGGTTGGTAATAGCCGCGTGTTTGTTTAGTTGTCGACGCTATCGCATGGAATGGAGTGAGCCAGGTACTGCCGCCGTAGAACCAGGACACTAACAATACTCTAGTCGTTAACAAAATGAACTCATTACAGCGGCGACCACTAATGCCGCGCTATTCCCGCGATCGGCTAACTGGCGACAAATATGTGTAAATCGTGAGAACTCCTTGTTGGCCAACAATTCGTATTCTCTGTACAGGTGGACAATTATACACGCCTTCATTAGGGGCTCGTTAGGACACATCCGGGACATATTTACACGCGCCGCGCTACATTGCCGACTGCTAGTTAATTCAATTAGGTTTTACAGCTGAAAGCGATTTAATCGCCTGCTTAAAGGACCTGACTCCATGCTTAACTTTCTTATTTACAATATGGACTAAATGATTTCCTGAGATAATAGTCCTGAACAAAACTGACGACAACATGGTTCGGTTGACGCAGTGGCTGGGCAACCGTAGGTCTACTGCGTAGCATCTCGCGAGTTCGATTCCCATACGGACCAAACTCTAAGTGTGATCATCAAATAAAAAAAGTATCTTGAACATAACGTAGTATACGGGCCCCGGGTTGGTTATCATCAGGCATATAAAAATGACGGTGAGTCACTTGCTTTGCTCCACACACCTAATAAATTATAATTGTTCACAACAACTGTTGACCCATATTTCGCAAGTTGCCAAGTGCCACGTATCACTAAACAAACATCGACTTGGCAAAGAATTCGCATTAAAGTCGCGAAACTGTATCGAAATCAATATTCACGTGGATATTACAGAGTTATCATTGAATAAACATGTCGATAACGTCAGGTGCTGCTTCGACATAAAAAATATGTGGGTCAGCACCGCACCTGTGCGCCCTGTCCCGCCATGGCCTGCCTCAGCCTGTCTCAGCCTGTCCCGGCCGAGCACTGCCTGCCTTCTGCTGCTGCTTCAGGACACTACCTACTTTAATTATTCGATCTCTACTAAAACAATTCGTAAAGGACTCTTGTTGATGCTTCCCATGTAAAGCTATTTATCTACAGGAGTCTTAATCTGAATGAAATTGGAATAAACTACTTTCATCATCTTCTAAGGATATGTAGGTATGTAAGTATGTTCAATGGTACATATATCTACGTGCTTTAAATGTCAACTCTCGAAATTCTCAGAATGTTTGACAATAGAAACTTCTCGAGACTGATTATTGTACATCACTTTAACAGAAAAACTTTCATTTTTCAGGAAAAACTGTTATAAACAGAAATATGTCATCTCCTGAAAATCTGAAAAATTACCATTATAACTGACTACATTCAGATTTCAGAGATATTTAAAGTAACATTAGTACGAAGAACGATTTCGCACTGAATAAACTCCGAAACCAGGGATTTGAAAAATTCTATCACCTTTGTTTAGGGTACGTCTCGCATTCCTGCATGGCTGCATTTAGGTATAATCCTACGGGATCAGGAACTACTCGAAAGACAAAACAATGTTTGTTATTATTGTTTACCGCCGTCATGCATTGTTTATTCATTACTTTAAAATTCAATACAGGTATCTACATATATGTATGCCTATCTTTGATCGGAGGAAATCATCCAATGACTTCTTCCGCCTTGAAAGCTCCGAGGCGAGAGGGAGTATCAAACTCTTACTGACTAAAAACCACAAAATTACCTACTCCTGCTTTTCGAGCAGGAGACCCGGTAACCTGCTAGTTAGCCCGCAGCTCCGGATAAGATCTACATATTATATGCCTTTTTTTTCAATAAAGAGAAAATCGACTATCGCCTCCTTGGTTATCAATAAATTACGCAACGAGGATATACATGACGAAATAATAACGAGCGTGATTGAGATCTGGCGTTGTTGTTATTGAAGTAATTGTAAATACATAGCGCGGTAAATGAGCGGTACGATACGCGGGCAATGCTTTCTATTAGATAACGTATCGCATCGGACCGTAGTCTCGCGGCTAATTTATTCATTCGATGGATTTATCGGAAGTGGGTCACGTGAGCGCGGCGCCAGCCGAGCCGCGCGCCGCTAAATAATAACTAGGTGCGGTACCTGCCCGCCGCCCGCCGATACGTGGAACATTCACTGAATCACTCGCGCATTATAATAATACCATAAATATTTGAATAGATAATGTACATGCGCTGGGTAATCGCTGTAACTTTACATAATCGAAGAAAACAATATGTTCCTACAGCAGATCCTCATCACTCCGAGCCTCATCCTGTGCCTATTGAGTGCCTCAGTCCGATGGGGAAACTGTCTGGTGCTTATCTGTTCTAATCTGCTTCCTGTACAATAGTATTCGTGAATGACCAGATACTTAGTGTCCACGTTTAGATGCTGACATAGTCTTCATAACTATCTTATATGTAGGTTCTTAACTCTCCTTAATTTTGTGTGCGGAACAAACTAACGAAGAGTTGGCTTAAACTGAATCTTTTCTGAGGTACACAAAACTGAGCCTTGTTAAATTGTATTTCCTATAAGTCTAAGTCTAATTTAGTTTTCAGTACCAACATAGACATGAAAATGTAAACTGTAAAATTTTGTAGATTTGTGTGCCGCCTGAAAAATTTCATATTTTGCAGTTACGAAGCTATAAGCCACTGCAGGGCAGGACGAGTCTTTAACCCCTAAATACAAATGTAGACCTCTACTTCTATACCTATAGCAACCCATACAAACACCGTGAACTAAATCTTACGTCGCGAGCACAACACATGATTGAGTTATACATACATCATGTAGCGGCTGGAAAAATATTATTATGCATCTATGTGTGTGTGTGTGTGTGTGTATGTAGATTAAGAAGTATAATAGTTTGTAATTCCATCATCTAGAGACTGTATAGTGTATAGTGTGAGTCGATTGCTCACTCCAGTCACAATGTGTGCGTTATCACTTGAATCCGAACATTGATATTTACATAAATCGGTTCTGGTAACGCGGCCCACTCATCGTTCCTGTAATTACCGAGCACTTGTCAGTCTGCAGCGACTATTCACAATACATATAAACAATATTGTTACACAAGTTTTCGCTAACGATTTTCCTTTAAATGAAATCATTAAATCAACGACACACGCACACAACAGCTTCAATGACTTCAATTGAACACTACAGTCTGGATTTTCATGTTCAGTTTTATATAAGAGAATTTGGTTCTTCTCTATCGCTAAGAGCACCACCTGTGGTCTCTCTGACTCAAGGTCTGCTCCAGATGCTACAAGGAATGCTCTGTGGAAGTCATACTCACTGGCTGCCCCCGCCTGGGCAACACAAGTTGGTGGATTGTCCGTGAGACGAAGATAATAATGTGGTAGGATTCAAACACCAACGGTAAAGTACCAAAGTGACATTTTCCGAGTTAACTCACACTTTCTAAGATTATGTAGACACCACTGACAAACGGTGAAGGAAAACATCGTGAGGAAACCTGGGCTCATAATTTCTATTTATAAGTTTGAAATCGTCAACCCTCATTGAGCAAACTTGGTAATTAGTGCTCAAACCTTCTCCGTGCGAGAAGAGGCCTTTGGTCAGCAGTGGCAGTGGCCACTTATATGTTCTTTGTTGATGATGTGATTATATGAAATATGATATCGCTTGCAAGAAATGCCAAATGCCAAATGCATATGTCATCTACATAAATGTAAACAGTAAATTGTTTACCAGGGACCAGGACAATATAAATGTAATTAGTTCGCAATATCCAAGGGAATACGAACAATCGCACGTCGTGTTATTATGCCTGACTTCTTTAGCAAGTAGTCGGTGATGCGAGTAACGCGGCATTTTGAGCAGTGTTTCAATCCAACGCACTCAATATTCATGATCGTTGTGTAAACGGTTTCATTCACCAATTACCATCTTAAATTGGCGATAAAAGAAATCGTCTGCATAACTGTCTCGCAAACGAACCACACCGAACATGTTTGGACGACGCGAGCTGTGCGAATGTGAGCTCTAATGCGTAACACATAGGAGTGCACTAATTCATGCTCACTTCTAGGTGTACTAGCTAAGGGAGCATTGTTTATTCAATAATTAATTAATATAAATATTACGTTTCATACATTTTGTTATCGTGATCATTAAAGCCAGCTCGGCTCTGTATTTGTCTAGTGTTACAGCTCGCTACTGTATCACGTTTTGATTCGCAACCTGTGAGTGTACACTGTAGATAATGGAAATATTAATTTTCTTGTTGCATGATAAATAACTCTAAGTAACCGGCAGTAGAGTATATTGTTGTAATTAAAACAGTTCTGTACACAGGAGTAGTTCAATATTTCCGCCTATAAACCTGTGACCTGCTGAGAGTGTCCACCACCGCTTGCCCAAACCGCGTCCTACCTGACTGAGGTCCATGCTGGGCTGGTCGCGCGCTGCCTGCCGGTAGTATCAGTCACTGTCCTGTGTGTCCTGTGTGTCCTGGCTGCACTGGCTGCACTGGCTGGTCCTGCTAGTCCTGCACTGGTCACTGGGCACTCACTGTCACTGTGCGCACAGGTGCGCTGCTAGCGGCGACACTCGGCTGCGTGACGTCGCGCCCACTCATGCGCATCTCACGTAGCGCGTAAACTGTCGCACGTACAGTGTCGCCGCCGGCGCGCGCGCAGGAAGCTTGCCAAACTTTCCTATCTACTCAGTATTATCGTTTGGAGTTGATTTGTTGATGCAAGTAAACGGTTCCTTCCGACCGCTGCCGCCGGCAACAACTATTTGCGTATTGTTAACTTAATTAAAATGTATGAGCCGCTAATGGCGTGTCCCTCATACATATGCATCTGATTTCGTTTTGAAGTTAATTGCGACCATGTGCAATGGTTCCTGAGTTTCCTACGTCCTGACGTTTTCCCGTTTTTTATTTTGATTCCGAAGTTGTTTCGAGGAATGGTTCCGGCGCCGGTTGTGGCACAAAAAGAAGGTTATGGTTTCATTATATTTCACAAGGTAGATCTACACTGAAACTAATGTAATACAAGTTGCATTATATTCAGTAAAGTCGTTAGTTTGTACACAGGACATGTACTTGGTCCTGTCTCGTGATACAGTGCACAGAGTCGGGTGTAGTACATAGTGTATCGGCTGGCTCGTGTGGTTACATAACGTGCAGAATGTTCGCTCGTGTAAACTAATCGTGTAATACGACATCATTTGCTTATCGTTTGCGAATAATTTAACATCGATAATTGTAATCTATTTGTTTCCCTCTCGCAGCCAGCGGCCGGGCGCTCCCACTCTCGTAATCACGGTTAGTCAGCGGCTGTAGATAATGCACGCACCGTCACACTATTACAGGTACTCTCCCTAAACTTACTAACGTTATCATTTATCTCCTTTCCATTATTAGTAGAAGGGTTTAATATTTTGTAGTCATCGACCATTTAAATGCATATTTAATATGAAACGTACAATTTACGTTCTATAGAGGTGAAGATAGCGAATGTTTGCTCGTTCGATAAGCAATGGGTATCGAGAAAGTTATCGTAAAGTTATCGTGAGCAAACAGCTTGAAAGCAGCGCACAGTGCGCACACGCATGCGCACAGCTCTGGCAGTGTGCCACTCATTATCATACGAGGGTATACCACCAGCACCAGCGGCACTTGTATCAACATATCGTGGCAGACTGAAGCAGGAAGTCGGAATATGTAAAACTGCTTTGGATTTGAACTAATGATCAATAGTAGATAGGAGACCATTGACTTTCTATTTCAGTTTGATAATATCATTATGTATAAACAATGTAAATGACTTTTGGTCGTTTGACTTTGGCGTTGACTTCTAAAGACGTTCGAACCATTTTTTCAGGTTTCAGTGGTTCCTGCTGATGGTGCAGAGTGCAGGGTACGAGGCGTCACCTCGAGTGGTGCCAACTGGTACATATTGATGAAGTGCCCGCCGCGGCAACAACCGATAGCGCGCGCCAATATTGACTCGCCACTCTCACACATCCACACAACACTCATACATTAGTAACTAGCAATAACTATTGTTCCACTCCTGCGCCGGCTTAATCTAATTACTTCATGTTTAGGGAAAATACCTCGACACTAATCAACTAGCTGGGTAACGTACACACCTTCGATTACCGCGATAACTTTTCCAAGGAAATTCACATACGTACCTATTAATCTTTAATACTTTCTATACATTGTGTGTGCCAATAATTTATTTAGCATGTATCGGAAACTAACTTATTCTATGGTTCCTGCCTATGCCTGGTCAAACGTCACCTGTTCCACTGGTGTTTACACGAAGAAGATAAGTATATAAGTATGTATGTAGATTGAATTGAATAAATATTATTCCAGGGTACAATGCTAATCGTTCTACTTAAACAAGTCAACACTCCTACAAGCACATTTCTACACCCACACAGACACACACTGTATAAAGATTGATATAATCATGAAAGGTTCATCGTGTTTGTTCCTTAATAACCTGTTACCTACTAATCTAACCAACAAGGAGTGGTCCCAGTGGCCCAGTACTGGAGTGATCCCAGTGGCAGCTCAGATATTTCGGTAACAATCCTGAGAAGGATCCTCAACATTCCCACGCATTGAAAATTTAAGGAAATAAAAAGAAAACGCATCATCAAAGTAAACGTCTATTTGTAACATGCACAATTACCGATTACAAACAAAGTGTCGCGGCGGCCTGCGCCCGCGCCGCCACGTGTGAACCGCTGCGTCACGCGGCGCGGGGCGGGGCGGGCGGGGCGGGCGGCGCGGGCGGCGGCGCGCGCTTGTTACGCACTGTGGGAATCCTCCGTAATGACAGGGCTACCTCCGCCGAGCCCGCGCTGTCGCCTTTTTGTCAGACACCCGCTGGAACATCACAATTACATCTCTGGTTATAACTAGCGCCACGCATTTCCCTATTTCGGTCGGCAATCATATTTTATAAGTAAGTACACTCAGGTTTTTATTTTCATATTCAACAGAGGTAACCAGACCTGTTCTACGTTTTCTAGTCCCAACATACAATATATCTGAGAGACTAATTAATCAAAACAACATTATACATAATTAAGTAAATAACTATTACATGCATTCAAAAAACCAAGTCCTTTGCGTACGCACAACGTTGCATGCACAACGGAGGCTGTACGCATCGCGCGCTCAGCCCTGGCTGTGACGTATTCTCTCACGAGGCTTTTTGTGTAAATGCGCTGATGTAACGAGTAGGCAGCAGTACGCGCCTAGATAATTGTAGGAGGCGGCGTCGGCGCCGGCGCACCGTAAGTCACGCCCGGCCTAAGTACTGTCATGAGAAAGTATGATGGCTTCTGCTACCGATCTACATGTTTAACCACTTGCTTGTATCCTCGCTACTTCCTTCCTCGTAGGTAATGTGGGAGTAATAGTGACTGTTGATCGCGATATCTCGACCACCGATAATGAACAACAATCACAACAATCTAAGCACCAGAGGTGCGACCAAGGTACAGAGGATACGAGTGTTATTTGCATTATTTTTAAAACAATGAACTTGTGATTGATTACTATGCGTACTGCATGGTAATCTTAGTATTTTCTGTCACGGAACAAGCTACCGGAAGTTAGCTTTACAAACCATTCAATTTATTTCACTTCATTAAACGTTGGTCACACCACATTACGGTGTACCACAAGCTCGAGGTGTCACGGTGGCTAACAAAGTCATCATTGACAGATTACAATTCATGGAGTAATGTCAGCGTGCAGCGCGCGGCGGGGCGCAGGGCGCGATGACAAATTTATCGCGCACCGCCCGCGACAATAAAACGCGCTCGTAAAAATATTACAACATAGTACCTACGTCGCGCCCCCTCGCCCCCTCTTACCCCTGCACACCCCTCACTCCCTGTTGGGCAGCCGCGACCCCCACGCAGGGATCCCGCGAGAAATAACACACTTTGTCTTAGAGAGAATCGCGTTCAATCGCAACACACACCTCCGAAAATGTGAACTGCGTTGATACGGCACCATCGTGTCAGCCACCAGGCAATTCATACACCGCCTACATCCCATATTGTACGTCTATATTATGTTTAAATACACCTAATAATGACTACCTGAGGTCTACAGGTGCTAATTCGTACTTCATACAGTCATTTGAAATAATATCCAACTAACAAGCAAGTACCGTATCGCCGTGTTAGTGCTCCGGGACGCTGAACGTAAAGTTGGGCGCGTTATGACGTGATATCGCGGGCTGCAGGATCCTCGGATCTGGCGGCTCTCGGTGACCGCCATTCGACACCCGTTACTGTGATTGAACCGCCATTACAGTAACAAGCATTTGATCTGCTATTGCGTTGCGTATTACAGCCAAACAAACAACAAATGAAGTGGTGTGTTTACCTCGGCCGCGGCCGGCGCCGACGACTCTCAGTCTCGATGTCCATGTTGAATGAAGGCTCGCGCCGTCACCGGCTGCACCGCCGTCGCCATCTGTCGACTGATGAAGTAATAACCTGTATTATTTAGTAAAAAGTAGATGTTTTATTCAGGGTCCTCTTCCCTGGAGGTGGGAGTAAAAACAGCATGCGATACATGACGCCGGGCGCTGTGCGACCGCTTACATTTGCTCCGCCGGCCGGAGGATCACATTCCTAGATAGCGGCGAATGTTGCGTGTGTATCGAGTCATAGCAACATTAACATTATACATACTTAGTATACAAGTCTCATGAAAACTACATTTTAAAATATTTGAAAAACTTCTCGCTGTAACTCAAGCTCGACTTGCGACGTGTGCTTGTACTTTTTGTTTGGCTGCACAGACATAATGCCGGATATTATGAATACTTAACATCGCTGCTGGCCTGGGCGAGTCTCACTTACGTTACAATGTATGGAGGTAATGACGCAAGTGGTCAATAAATAAACTGGATGGTGTGAACAAAAACTGCACAATTTTTCTGAATTATACTAAAACCTTGAATAATGCTCTAATTAGTTAGACATAGTGTGGAGTAGAACCTGCGCCCCCGCGCCGTGCAGCCCGCGCGGGCAGCGCCGGGCCGCGCGCCGCTCGCTTTACGAGCATATTTATGGCGCGCTCGGACACTTGCCCGTTTTTTACGATATACATAAAAGCTGCCGTGAAAGATTTACGCCAAATATATTCCGGCTAATGCTGATTGCGCGTTTCATTGTACTAATGTTATTGCTACGATTTATTGACAAATTACCTAAATGTTTATGGAGATTACATTGTTTAGTGCTCACAAATCATACACAAATACAATCGGGGCACGACAGTTCCCTGTGTCGGCCTATGTGTATACCTACCATACAATCACATATTATGTGGAAATTTACAGTGAGTGAAATGTAACATCTAGTCCCGGTCAGGGTGTAGTACATGAAGTGTATCCGCGGGTCATGGATGTAATGAGGTGGTGTGCAGTGGCCGCGGCCATTACGGGCCGATTGTGTCGCCGTCAGCCGGCGGACGATCAATTTTTTGATAGTGTCAGTCGCGGCGACAAGTCATTTCTTACGACAACATTTGATTTGAGACCCCGCAAATTCAATTTGTAGCACAATGCCGCTAAAAGTGAGTCGCCGCCCGCCATACATACAAACATACATACATACATATACATACATGGACGCACACACACGGGTGGAGGCGCGAGGCGCGACCAAATGGAAAGCAAACTGAAGCCCAAATAAATATTCGCTTTAGCAACAATCGAGCTCGCAACTCACACAATTACGCCGGAATGGAAAACCTTAGATAAATAAAATCGGAAGCGGCGGGGGCGCGGGGGCGCGGGCGGGGGCGCGGTGAGCGGGTCGCGGGACCCAAGTTTTTTCGCAAGAACAGAAAAAGCGAAGGCAGCAAACACAAATATCGGGCGAATGTAGCGAATTTCCAAAGTCCATTCGGTTTATTGACAGCGGAGGGGAGCGAATTCAAATCCTCGCCCGCCGCGATTTACAATAAATTTCAAGCGGAGAATATGTTTGCAATATGTCGAAGCTAGGGCTTCGCCCCTCGCGCCGCTCTCGAGACCAATTACTTTGCCCTTTCGGCCTCTCACAGAGCCTCAGGCGCTACTTTAGAGCGTGCACTTGTTTACAAGGTAATCGCGTGTCGCGGGTTGCGGGCCGGGCCGGGCAATCCCTTTAAAGCCGCCCTAATCGTGTGAATATTGAATTTTCTTGGCGAGCGATTTAAAGTGTAGTAGTATTTACATGTAATGTCGGTGGGGATGATGTGCTGTGTGTGGTGCCATGTGACGCGGGATTGGAATACATAATGATACTGAATCATTTGTGTAATGTTGTTGCAGTAAATTGTTGTCGTCACACGTATACAATATGGCACACCCAGAAACGCCTAGCATTAGAACCAGCTGACAAAGGAATCAAATTACATGGTAATTATTCACTCGTACTAAAGTCATTCCCCACTACAATAATTATCACCAAATCCGTTTCACGGGAGTCTCGCAACGAATGTCAAACTTGTGTATCTGCTTACACAATACAACTGTTGTGGAAGCACAAACATACAGTTCAGTTAACACGGAGTCGAACCCACTATAACAGAGTATACCGACTGTAGCTCTCGACCCCGAAATAAAGTTATAAAAACAAAACATGATAGAGTCATAAAAAGTGAGGGAATAGTTATAAAAGCAGCGCGGTGTGCAGTGGGGCGCGCGTGGCGCCACCTAGCGTGGGAGTGGGTGTAGTTCACTCTTGAGCAGGAGTAATATGGCCTATGACACTATGAACAACTTAATAATATTTTAAAACAACATTTATTTCAATATGCACAACACGCCATCTCTGAATATGATGTAACACACTCGTATTCATCTTCTGTCTATGATCACGGAGCCGGGAAGCTGCGGGCGGAGACGGCGGCAGATGTATTCATGAGTGCGCTACGGTGGAGCAATAAACCGCCCCCACCCGCGGGACTACTCGAATTCATAAACATTGGAAATATTGATGGGCTCATATGAATTTATTTGTTTTTAATCCAAGAGCTCGTATTATGTATGTATTCGTGATGCTGGCCAGACTGCCTGGCTGCCAAGAACATGTTATCATAAGATCGCATGCTCACTGGCAGTGCCCAGCACCAACAGTTGCAAAGTTTCTCAGCCGCGGCCCGAGCACTGGACAGCCACAGCCTCATTACGCGGCCGCCCTACGGAATTCCACTCTTTATTTATGAAATAAAAATGAAAACATTTCTGCGGAGAGCTGACGAATGGACACCCCCTGGACCCCCACAACCCTCTCCCACCCCCACTCCCCCTCGCCGAGGGTAAGCCTGAGCCGCGACACAACTACCCACCTCTAACTAATATGACAGCTGTATGCTTTTCAAACGACTGCTACGGAATTCGTAGCATAGGTAATGTTGCTACGAAATTCCGTAGCATAGGTTACTTGCTACGAAGTTTGTCTAGTATCTAGCGGTCCGTGCTACGGCGTGCTACGTTGGTGGTGTTTTTGTTGTTTTTCAGTTTATATGTATAATTGAATGTACATATTATTATTACGTCGCACGAGACTACTTATGTCGATTCTGTGTACAAAATTCATTACGTTATATCATGAATAAAATTATGAATTCGTTTTTATTTTTAAACGATTAATTTAATTGGGTATCGTCGTTTTGTCCTATATCAAGGGAGTATTTTCAATTCTAACACATTATTGCACTCAGGTAGGGAACACATTCAAATATTCGAAGAATGAAGTAGATACTCCGCGCGAGAATCGAAACGCGACCAATTTCTCAGCTATTGCGCCTGTGTAGTGGGTAAGGGATAACTATTAATAACAAAATAAAGTTTGAGTAAATAAAAGTTTGTTTATATAATAATAAAATATATTTTATGGAACAGCAGACGGATCACCTGATGGTAAGCCGCCCGTGGACACCAACAACACCAAAGTATTATTTATTTACTTACCTCATTTTACTTTACTTTTTCGATTGCAAAATGTGACACGCTAAATAATAATTGCATAAACTATATACATTTTGTGACATTCCACATAGTGGCGTCGCAATGTATTATATTATATACTGTAGTAAGTTCATTGACTTACTTCAACCATATGTACATCTACATTTAAATAATGTGTTTAACTCCTAACTTAACAAAGCTGTCTCAGCACGTCCCAGGAGGTGGCAGGTAGCCCCGGCAGCCGGCAGCATCTAGAGGAGTACCTCCTGCTCACTGGACGTATGGTACGTGAGTACTGGTCCGCGGCGGCCATTTTCCAATTAAACATAACACGTGTAATTACAGTTAAGTTTAATTCCCGTCGGGGGCCGTGGGGTCGCGGGCCGGGGGCTGGGGTCGTGGGGGGGAGGACCGGAAAGATTTTTCAATTACCAACTTTGTGCCGTCCGCTCCAATCTCAGATTGTAGACCAATGTCACAGGACAGAGACTCGCTCGCTATACAGGGAGTTATACAGAGCTTCGTAGAGGAATTAGTAATGAAAAGTCACAACAAAACTGGTTCAATGTAATGAAATTAAACCATAAATCGAAAGAAAAACAATCGTTATTACTCTACCCAGACCCTACCACACATCATTCAATTTAATCCCACCAGGTGTCATTCCAACATTGCGTAATATTCAAATACCATTGACTATGTTAACTTGCTTGTGTCCTAAATTGTAAAACACGGCATCCGATATCAAACAAGCAAGCAGTGAGCATCAGCTGGTACGGACATCCTCGTACACTTGAGAGAGAAGTGTTTAAAGTCCATCGTGTGTTGGCTACTCTGTGCTCTGTGGAATTCTTAATATCAGTGCGCGCTAACTACGGCCGTATAATATTGGCTGTTGGACTACCCCCATACACCCTCCCCCCTCCCAGGCAAGCACAGGGCGCCGCCCTCCCCGCGTGTGCACCAACTTAGGCCGGACGCACATGCAACTTGCAATTATGCATCTTAACCGAGGAATATTGGAAAAGATCAACGCATATGTTGTCGTTGTTGTTAACTTATGGTATATCCTACGTACAAAGTGATAGCCAAGAATAATTGGAAACGACTTCTCGCATAGAAACCGAATATACAAAGTTCTCTGTTGTTATTTATTCTAAAATTACAAATTGATGTACTGTGTATGTGGAATTGTATGATGCATCATACAGATACTGTTGTATGCAAGGTTTTGTACACATGCTTTGAAAGTAAATACATAGAATACGGATCAAATAACAAGTCCCCTAACAGTAACTATTTGTGAACAATTCATGTACATTCCGCGCCAGCGGGCGCGCGGCTGCCGGCGACCTAACCTCCGCTAACGATTACACGCCGAACTAAACGCTACTTTTAAATTGGATTCCGGCAACTACACAGCGCCGCCCTTTGTCCAGCGGCACAAAGAATCGTTTGATGCCGAATTATTGCCACCAGCGCTCGTCAGCTCGGCACAGGCCTGCTCATCACCACCACGAGCCGATCCACTGAGTGACCTCAGAATTAAGTACATAACATTTTATGACACTATTGCAAATTGATTATGTTCTATCAGAATGTATTAACTTGTGTTTAAAACGTTTTTTTACGTAAATTACGTTGGTCAATTAATTTCTACGATCCTGGTGAATCCATGCAGACTGATCCCAATATTTTTGAAATCGCCCTTTTAATTATATCATTTCATTATTATCTTCTTGTAAACTACATTGTGTAAATGTGAAACATCATATTCGATTTTATATTAAAATTATATTAAAATCTTGAGAATGTTAAAATACGATAACCTACAAAATATTGCCAACCCCCGTAGCGAAGCGGCACACGAATCCCACCTTAAAGCTCAAAGACGATAGTAAAGCTGAACGTTGCTATAAGTACAATTAAAAGTTCCGTGAATCGGAGAGCGTAACATTCGCGTTAATTACACAATATTAAAAATTAAAGCATTAAACCGTACATAAACGCCGGCCAATATCGGAACGGCGTTAAACAGCTAATAAAGAAGGTCATTTAATAAAGCGACGGCACGGACCGGCGTCGTACGGCGCGAGACGACACCGGACCGGGCAGGGCCGCTGTAAAACGCACTTAAATTTATTATTATAGCAGTTTATGAAAGATTGAAGTTGTGGAGCGCCTCGTACACGGCGGCTTGGACATTATCAACTAAAGCCGTGACCACACGGATTGATTAACCTCCACGTCATGGGAACGACAGGGTGAGCTACCACCACCACAGACACACACCACCAGCTTGGCAGTAAAGTTATTTTTATTGCATATTGTTGAATATCAGAACTTACATTACACAACTCACTGATTGAAAACTAAAGCTGTTCCGTACGTATTGCATATTTAAATGATATTGATGATGAATCGTCCCCTGCCATATACTAGTGTTGCACCGCGCAGTGCATAGTGCATAATTATGTCGGCACTGCCAGCGTAGTGAGGGGCAGTGCATACATTATCACGCTGCAGCGATCGATATCGCACGCCGCGCTCCCCCGGGACGTGTCGCCCAGTATTTGCATAAGCTGATGAGATGCGTCCGTGCCTGCCTCCCCCGCCCGGTCGATACTTGCACACGGTTAGGGTACATTTACGAAAATTACATGTTTCCCGGATTTGTGCAGCAACATTTATTCACAGTTAAAATAGTTGAATGTTGCTCATCATGTAACTAACGTCTACGAATATGTGCACAATGTAAAAAATACACTGATTTGGATAAACCTGGTGTCGTTGGTCGGTGACCAATCCAGGGATTTTAAGTTTGATTTTACAAAAAAGGAGGGATCTCAATTTTTTTAACTCCAGTAATAACAACAAGACTGGACTTGTGCATGAGACTTGTCGCGAATTGAACGAATGTATGCAAACCTAAATTCTCGCAAAATGTAATTGTTGAACTGTTTATTCGAGCTCATCTACGCTGACAAGGCAGTCGGTACGGACACATACAACATAGACTATGTTGTAGTAATTAAATGATGTAGCTGAGTGCCAGTTGTCTAGCCAGAGCTGAAACTTTGACAGGGAGACGGAGAGGAACAAAAGAATGAGTCAAAACTAATTGATATCTCAGTCCGTCTGAGCACATCACGATAAACAAAGAGTTTGCTCCCCACTCATCTGCGAGCGCATCCCTCGGCAGACGTCACCCCCCTGCCCCTGCCCCGCGCCCCCGCGCCCCCGCCGCCCCGGGCGCGTAATTAAGCCTCTCGCGACACTTAGCTGCTCGTTACGGTAGGTCCGGCCTGAGTCCGCGCGTGGAGTGGGGACTCCATGTAAATGCCGCTTAGCTCCACGGACCGTGTCGAGAGCTTATTGATTCGATGTGATTTTCAAGCTCATTCAGGTGTTATAAGTGGACTCTGATCCTTCATATCGCATTCTTGGAACCCTGGGACGACAATCAATTGGAATTTCTTTGTTATCCCTTTTATTTGTTCACAAAAGTCGCCGAACTACAATTATAAAACGATTATTGTAAGAATCGCCTTTGTAACGCAATAGTCGAGGGCAATAACAAATAAAACTAATTTCCTCGTTAAACACAAGGAAAAGTTCGGTAGAGTCGAGTTACGAGTGTAGTTAGCGTATCGCAGGGAACTATCAACGAATTGAATAATATTAGCGATAACATCGGCATTGTAATAGTTCAGGAAACATTTTCCTTAATGGCTGCAACACGTACACATTAGAAACTTTTTAAAAACATGAAAGTACTTAAATGTAAACTTGTGATTTTTATCATAACTATACTTAACACTTCCATACTACAGTACTATCACTTACATACGTAGCGTATAGAGTAGTCGCCAAACGAAGGATCATTGAATCAATGGCGGCGGCAGGTGGGGTGCGGCGCTGGGGGGTCATAATTAGGCTGGCGGATTAGCCTCCAGCGAGGAAATTAACTTGAAACTGTATGGCTTCCGGGCCTCGGGACCCTATTTTAGAGGCTCGCAGACAATCGGCAGCGCCATTACCGCCGGCAATTAAGACAGGTATTCGATTGGCTCCGTTCAGCTGATTGAAAATATCTCGCTGTGGCGGCGAGCTCGCCTTTATTGCATTCCGAGATTTAGGATTTGCACCGGAGTCGAACGGAGACAATATAGTGAGCGTGCCCGCCTGGCCCCGCTTGTTGTGCTACTCACTACACATTGTTGTCGCCGCTCGGAATTACCGATAAATTTTGTCAGGACATACCTTACAGCTGTAGTAGGCACGTACTTTTGTTTTGTTTTATGAAGATTACAAAGAAGCTGCGTAGATCTGTAAAGTATTTGCTACGCATACCTGTTACATAATAACTTGTTATTGTTATATATTTAAAATATTGTTTAGTTATAAGACTTTTATAGCTATTATCGTTTCATTTCTATCTAACCGAGTTTTGTTTTAGATTTATTTTTCTTTGTTTTTGTTGTTAATTATTGTAATGTGTATATATTTACTTATTACTTATTTAAGTTTTTATTTCATATATATTTTTAATAAGTATTATGTTTAAATTAGTTTTATGTTAGTACAAGTCTGCATTTGAACAAGTGTTTATGCTCCAAATAAACTCTTTTAAACTATGAAAAATGGTTTTAAATTATAAACATGATAGTCGAGAGAGGACTAAGCTTCCCTCACAATCGCAATATATCTGCCCAGCACTCGTCGACTGTACCATTGACAATAGACGATCACAATCACAGATCTTTCATACAATGAGCGTATCGAACAGTTGCAGTCTGCATATAATGTATCTATAATGTTTCTTCATTTGTTTTTTTAGTAAAATCGGCGATATGTTGGGAGCCGAGCCAATTCTGCTGCAGTAAGAAAGCGTGACGAGCGCAATAAACAATATTTATATATGGCGGATTTAATTGCTGTGTTAAGCCATTCATAAATAATAATTACCGCTGTAGCCTGATTCGTAGGATCTGCTGTTATTATAGGTATGCTATGTTAATGTATGTATTTATTGCTGTATTCACAGCTGCAGGTCATTGGTAATATTGTAGTAAGTTGGCAGACAACACAGCGTACTGGAGTCAGTGACTCGGTGCGCGTATGAGCGGCCAGAAGACGCGCTGTTTCAGTTTGTGTAGTATGTAAGTTCCTAGTCCTCAACACGTAGGTGTGAGGTACAGATGTATATCTGAATAACTACATTACTTATTTCTAGCACAATGAGAGATGTCGCGGCCGCTCCTCGTGGGCGCGGGGCGCGGGGCGCGGGGGTGGGCCGGTGCAGCCCGTCGCCATGGCAACCGCCCCCGTCTAATCAATTGCAGAAATATGTACGATCCATTACCAGCATAACAAGAGCCGCACCTCCTCTCGCGACATATTGTGAGGGTTACGACGAGAGAGTGACAGAATGCGCTGTGAGAGGTCACTTTATATCGGCCGTTTTATACAGGAGAGCGCGGCGACATTACACACACTTGGGAAGCGAAGAAAAGATGTATAGAGCGCAGTATCGACACTTACGTCTAACTAGGCGATCGTACTCACTGCTCAGAATGGTGAGAATGTATCTTATGGAGCGCTTGGCACGGGCTGAGGCAGGCGATGCAGCTTTATTTATGTTTAGCTACGACTTAATACTCACTCTGCGACCAACAGTAACTACAGGCCATGAGTAATGTAGCAATCACGTACCTTCACTGAACATTAGACTGCTCGTAGCTCGTAGCACGTAGCGGCCACCGGTGCTACGCCGTAGTACGCTACGCCCTGGAACATTAATTAGTTACTATGAATAAGAATATATTGATATTACCGTATTACATTATTCTGTTTACTTACTACACACGTGTGTGATAAATATTGGGTTATTGTTGACATTTCCTGTCGGGTGTAGTGAACCAAACGAATGAGATCTTATTGTTGTCACGTAATTAAGATACCATGTATGTGTAAAGTGTAGTTGTCTACCTTGAGTTCAGTGTGTTGTGGCCACATGTACGGCTACGACCAACCTGTTGTGCGGCGCCACACTGCGCGCACATAACGCTCAGCTTCCATCACGGTGTGACACCTGTCTCGTCACGGCTGCGGCTCCACACGTCGCCTGCAAACATTACTGTAGCTATATCCTCATTTAGATGTCCTTGGGAACAAGTAGGAGAAATATGGATCGAGAGATTACGTCATTTTTAAATGAAATACTTAATGTATTTGAATAAGAATGTATAGCATATCATGTACCTGCAGATTGAAGCCTATTATAATTAACATCGTCTATCAATTCACGGTAACAACTGGATGTACAGCATGTTGCACACAGACAGACGGACTGTAGGTGACCTGTGGCATCTGTTCTCATTGTGTAACCTGAGGACAAGCAGACAACTCACGTTATGACTACATGAATTAAATTATGTATGTTACTATAGTATACAGTGGGTATATAATGACATGAACTGTATGTATGTACATATGTATGTGTAACGCACACATACAAAGGTGTCCATAAAGAGTACTATGTGTGGAGCAGAGACAGTCGTTTGTCATGCTGTAAACAAATCCTAAGAATTGCGATAGATAAGGATTGTGTTCAAATGGAACCTGTATGTATCTTAGCTTTATTTAGATCAGTTACTGGGCGGTCTGCCGCCTGGTCATATTATGTTAATAATGTGTACACGAGGACGTGCAATACATCTACAAATAACATAAATATGAGTGCACATGACAGTGAGAGCTCTGCCTCGGAGGGACAGCGCACCTCCCTGCATCCCCCCCTCCCTCCCTAGCTCTGTATAATTACACCGGCCCGCTGCACTCCACCTCAGCACATTTCTCATATTACCCGGCGATTATTGACAATGGCCGCCACCTGCCGGTGAAGGCTGAGATTAACATCGTTTATTGGCACACAATTAATCGTTTGTTTAATCTGTGGCGGGCGGCGGCAGCGGACCGCGAAATTAATTATACGCATTATATTAGCAGCGCCGCCGCCGCCACCACACCGCGCCCAGGCGGCCAGGCGGCTGCCCAGGCACAGCCAGCACGTTGCTGCCCGGCACAGTGCGCTACAGTAGTTTATTGCTTCGTTAGCTGCTCCAGTAAACAGCTCGCTGCGCACTAATGTCCCGGCACAATATTCATGGCCCCAGCTCACGACCCTCGCCCCTTAAAATAACTCTAAAAAGGCGAGTACACTCCATTATGTGATTTAAAAATGATATTCAAAATCGCTATTAGGGCCAAAACGAGCGTAGCCGCTATTCTATTACCGACCCTTGCTGGAATAAATTCCATCGAAGCGCAATAATAATAAAAAAATGTCGAGAGCTTGTCGCGTGCAAAAGACGTGCGGTCACGCGGTCCTCCCCTGCAGCCCGACACCCTCCCGCCAGCACTCGCCCCCCACCCCCCGCCCCGCGCGTGCCTGCCCCCCGCGGCCTCCTCCACGCTCGCACCCTCGCAGCCTCGCCCGCACGAATATAATATGCATTATGCGAAATCCGTAACTCTTATGTCGGCTCCGGAGAATACCTTAAACAGCCATACTTTCATTCAACTTTCAACCTTCGGTCCTCGAGCTGGAGTTCAAATTCAGTTCAGCAAGGCGGCGCATATAACTTTTAAGGCCCGGTAACGAGTGCGGTTTCCTTAGGGCGGGCGAGGCCTGCACTCTCAAGATAACGCCGGGTATTAATCATAGTATTATCGGCCGGTGGCGGCGTCTTTGTTATGACACCGCGTTATTGCAGTTTTTTCTCTATCTACCCTCGAGGAACCGATAAACGGCTCGAGAGTGAATTTTCCGGGACAGATGTTTTAGTAATCCAGGGAGAGATAGCGCGCATAACGTTACAATAAAACATTCACTATTATGACAATGACGTCACTCGAGCGGGGCCGGGGTCGCGCGCATGTATTGAGACATAAACCTCGCTCCGTGCTGGGCTGTGAGTGCATACATTTATTGAGATCGTTTTAGTAAACTTATACAGAAGCAGATGTCCCCTCTAACTTTACTGGCATCATGTTTTTATAAAGTCATTTCACAGTGACATGAAAGTAGGCCCGGCAGAGGCGATACACAGCGGCGGCCATCACTCACTCGGCTTCCAGCCACTGACTCCACTGAGATAGAGAACGTTCTCCGCGGCAGCTCTCAATAGGGCCCGAGATGACTGGCTCAATTGGAGCTTAAATATCAAGGGACAGGCCGAAGGGACGCAACAATTTGTGTATGATTAATGACTGCGCCAGTCTCGCGCAGCAATCTGTGCGCCCGCGGGACCGCTTCAACTGTAAACATGTTCACGCACCATACTACCGCGTCCACCCTACATGGCACCTGTCACACGTATGGAAAGTAGATACACTCCTGGCAACATCAGAGACTCCAGGTAAAAGACTGAATAATAAAATAATAAAAGTAAAGTGCTGAGAAACCCCTCGGGGTTTCACTTAGATCGCCCTTTGAACAAAATTAAGTTACGGCAATAGAAAATGTAGCTAGAGCCGGTACAATCTAAATGATGTATTCAAACATTCTCCTCCGCCGCTACTGGGCGATGCTCCTTAAAGTAAACACTCCGAACGTAAAATAATTCTTCAAACACGCAATAACTTCTCAATTCGCACACACACACACTAATGTGTGAGACGTTTAGTGAGCGCTGTGTGTGTGTGCAGTAGGATCATTTTTCACGTTTCATGAAGCGGCGGGCGTGGGGCAGTGGATTAAAATACATTTCGCTAGTCGTTGGTGATGGATGGCCCTCTCGGAGGAAAGGGTTGCATCCCTCGCCCCCGCCGGCTCCCTCCTCCCTGTTACTAGAGTACACTACTACAGTAGCTACTCGGTATGTATATGAGGGAACATTTGTGTTGTGCTTCGTTTTAAGATTTAATATTGTAGCTATACGAGTGTAAATGTCGCTGTTGTTATACTTCGGGTTAGGTTTATTTCAGAACTCGCTTCTTTTAGATATTCCGACCTAGTTGCGCTAACCATGACGGTGTGAATGTGAATGAATTTAAAACACATCATGCCTGAAGCGAAACAGCAATATGCAGATTGTAATAAACTATCGCATAACTAAACTAGCCGTGGTACAGTTCTCGTACCATGTGAAGTAAATAAATAAAGAATACGTCACGTTGAATCCGACCCATATTGCAATCACAAAACATAATTGAGCAAATATCGAGATAGCCATCAACACGATATTGATGTTTGGCCACCAGTAGCAGGCGATGCAGGGAGGCGACGCATACTACGGCCGCACTTGACGCGCACATTTCCGCGGCCCAATAAGGAAAACGTATCAAAGTTAAACCCAACGCGTAACAAAACGTATCCGTTTACTGACGTTACTGCGCTAAATGTCGTCCATTCCCGACATGTACACCCGTGTGTACACCGTAACATGACACATCTCTGAAAATAATTTCAGGCAAATATAGCAAAGTGAAGGCAAATACAAGAAAACGATATTTGCGTTATATCGGTTTTGGGGAAAAAATGGCGAGTTTCCGATGTTTGTCAAACATAAGGCGCGCGGCTCACTGGACGCCGACAACATAATGCGCTGCTGTTTACTCATTACATACAATTATGTATTTGCAATTCATCGGCTATTACATCATTATAGTTTCCAATTGCAGTACAATGTACATGTAGACTAGCAACAAACTGTCAAAATAAGTTGTCTAATTGATGGACAGACTTATAAGTTGAATAGGTGCCTAATAAACGGCTATAATAGGTTCACTTTGAAATTTAACGAGACTTCGATGGTGATTGTGAAATGTCAAAGATAGCACGTGCGTCGTGTAAGTATTGTTTGAATGAGTGTGTGCGCAGTAGCTGTGGCAGTAGGCGGACAGGCGGACAGGTCGGTGCTGTGGGAGTGACGGTGGCGGCGGCGGGCAGCGGTCGCGCCGGATATTTCATTTCCTACATTAACCGCGCTTAATGCGTCCATATCGCCAATTTCACCGTTAATGGCTACAATTATCCAATATTTACACGACATTCTTTCGCAAACATTTAGTTTGGCTGCTCAGCGCCCGGCCGGCGATCGTTTATTGTGACGATTAATACATTCTGCCGCGCATTGCTTGCTACCTGTTACGAATACTTTAGTGTTGATATTATTCATTAACTTTTTGCCTGTATTATAAACTAGTGCAAATAGTGCCCTTACTTTCTGACGTATCGTCTGTGTATCCCATGGCCGGCTTGAGCCAGTACGAACCGGCGCGGGCAACCCGACACCGTCCCACATTAGCTGATTGTCTGGCAACACCTCGCTAACTATATTTGCGCACACGCCTTCTTCCGAGCTTTTACGTAAACTACCCTCGTTTATAACGATTAATTTATCAACTAAGTAATGGTGGCGTCGTTGTCTACTGCCAATATTTAATAACACTACCTTTATTATAAAAGTAGAAAACACTTCCTTTACGATGTAGAATTTCTTAAATCGTTAGTTAATTTATAAAATTAAATTCACATACCTGAGTAGTAATTAGTCCAACTCACTAACTTCTATGAAGTATTGTCATAGTTTCTGATTGTAGTAAGATGTGTATCAGTTTCCAACGGCCGCGTGTTGGCAATAAATCCCGGCGGCATGAATAGGCCGCGCCAGGTGTGCGCGCCACGTTTTACAACTCGATTTAAATGACGCTGTCTACGACTACAGCAATATTCGGCACAAAAACGTGTCAAATGGTAACGTCGCGTGGCACCGACTAACACGGCGCGATAAAAAACAGCTGCAGCGCGGAAGGGTTGCGGAAGGGTTGGAGCCCCTCGCGGCACAACCCTTGTTTTTTAACGACACGTGTCTGTCAAGCCGGCCCGGGAACCCTTTGTATGCAAAGCGCCAATAAAAAGGCCCGGCGCGTGCATGCGCGTTCTGATTTTAAACTGATTTGAATATAGAACATTTACATAGCCGGTGAGGAGGGCTGCTATTGGCCAGTGATTTGCGTACGGTCTTGCGCACTACGAGGCTACGCAGGTTGTTTAAAGTGACAGTTTAAAGGCGGTGCCATTTGATTCGCTGCGGCTGTGACCTCATGTACCGTCGCTGCCTACACGTTGTGACATGTAGTGTAGGTACGCGCGGTTAGTTTGCATATTGTCTGCTCCGTGCTGTACCTATCTATTATGACGCGATGTGCGAGGGTCGCGGCTCGTGGTATGTAGCTTGTACTTGCCGCGGAGGGGAACTTAGTTTGCATAACGAAGCTTGTGTTTAAAGTAGATATGTTTATAGAATGTAGGTATTTAACTAGTTAGGTACGATGTCTTTATGTAAATTAATAGTGATACCTACAGATCGTGTTCAATTGTTTTAAATCTGAGTTACCGATTTCTACGAAACGTGTTATTTGTGATTTCTATATTAGATAATATCGTGTAGAATCGAGTTTCCTTAATTTAAAACTATTGATTTTTTAGCATAATGCCCCAATCCTAATAATGAAAATTAGAGAAAATCAGAAATTTTAAACTTTTATTTGTGTAGCAGACATAAATCATGTAACATGAACGAAGTGAGGAGCAAAGTTTAATTCAAATCAATGCATTGATCCAGATAACCTGACATAACATATGCCACAAATATCTCATAAGTACAAAGAACTCGAAGTAAAAAATGTGAACTTTAAGTATTTAGTTAGCTGGGACTGGCCGCCCTCCTGCAGGTACATTTATATAAAATGGAACATTCCACGTGAGGCAGCCACTAGCTGGGAACAAACACGGCTGGCCGTGGGCAAACATCACAACTTCATGTTCGGGAGAAACTATAGCACTCATTAGGGGACACCGCCCTTTGTGCCACAATCAGGGCCCGCCAGGGGGCGCCATTATCGAATTGTTTAAAATAACGAGGGACCAGTCGTTTGAGTTGCCAGTTACTCGAACCCACCTCCCACTCCTACGTGCCTACATTGTACCTACTGCTCGCTTCAAACATTATTGTGAAGGGAATTAGAAACTTGTAGTTGACGGAGTTCTCCTGCGTCCTCAGAACATTAACAATAATGCCATATAAATACATTTCTTTTTTTTCAACGTCGCCCCACACTAGGATTATCTCCTGTGTCGTAGGTGCGTTAACAAACATACAAACAACCATTTATGCATCACACAAAGAGTTGCTCCGTGCAGGAATCGAACCTGTTACCCGTTGCACGGCAGCCGATTACCCAGCTACCGCACCAAAGTGCACTCAATTCTAAACGTACGAAATACTTTTGTTCTAAGTGATGATTTCCAATACTTAGAATTCGGTTTGATACTTTCTTTTTCCCATTATTAAGTTTGGTTTATACGAATTTAAGAGGTTCCTAAAAAGACGGGTACTGCTTCCAATATTATCGAACTTGGCATCCTTTCACATTTATGTTTTGGGTGGGATTTCATTTATTTTTGTAAGGTTTATTTTCTTATTTTACTTTACTTTGACTAAATACAAACCTTCGTAACGAATTTTAGGTCGGTACGACCATTGGAAGATATAGATAATTTTTTTGTTTTAGTTCCTTAGGGGTATGAATTTACACCTTCATTATTTTTAAAACCGACTCACACTTGGCCATTTTCAGATTTTTTCCTTTACCTTGACCTAAAGACCTACCTCCATGCCAAATTTCAAGTCAATACGACTCTAGGTTTTTGATGAGTGAGTGAGTCAGTCAGTGAGTGTATAGTAAAAATAGCGATTTTCTGACGTCAATATCTCAAGATCTACAATAGGTACATTAATGAAATTTTGTATTTTAGATAAGTAAGTAGATCTCGACAGATACTAGAAATTTCATATGCGTAGATAAAATAGATTTTGAGTTATAGGTGGGTCGAACTTGGCCCGAAATGGTTCGTGTAATATAACCCACGGCCGGTATGTCGGTTTTTTTGCTCGAACTTGGCGGACACATGCCGTGTGTCTAGATACGAATTTAAGAGGTTGGTAAAAAGACGCTACTGAATACTAAAATAATTATAAAAAGTACCTACTTACGTTCTTTACTTACGTTGCAGAAGTAACATGCCTATCGCGTTTGTGATGTCGATGATAGAGACAGCGCTGAAATCACAAAACACTGACCACTTCAGATCCAATTAAATTTCAAATGAGAGCTGTAATGAGGGAGGCAGGGAGGCTCGGCAGGCAGGCGGGCAGGCAGGCAGGCAGGCAGGTAGGTGGAACACATGTCCAGGAAGAACAGCGGAATGTTGGCAGACAAAGGCGCGTCCTCCACACACATCGTTACGGCCTGTTTGCACGGCTCAAAGATCACAACACAAAAAACGGACCATTTGGTAATTAAATTGTGGCCCGAGGCACGGAACCGCAAACTTTAACAGCAAACATTGCCCTCTCCGTAAAATGTAGCTACTTCAGTAAATTGGTCGTCAGCGCGGCCTGTGTAGCTGTGGCCCAAATTGTTGATGTGTACTTAGTTGTTGTTGTTGCCGTGTACTACATACCTGCGGGGCCGACCACGCCAATTATAATTATTTTTATAACATTACTCTATTCGTCTTTTTTCAAAATGAAACTATAACTTTGTAACAACTGGGCACACCGTTATTTTCGAGTCCAGTTACTTATTTCTAACGTTAGTCATGTAGATTTGTTCTCAATTTTACATTAAAATAGGCACAAGAACTGAAGTAGGATCTTATCACCACCGAACAAAGTAGAAAACAGTTAGATATTCTAAAAGTTGTATTGATCGCAATCTAATCAAGTAATCACTGTTAAAATCGACAAAATGGCATGTGACTAATTAATTTTCCATGCTTAATAGCATTTCTTTCAGTAATAGGTAAATTACCTAATCGGTCATAGGCCCCTGTCCTAAATAGATACCTAGTTACATACCCATGTAAATTTAAATCATAATACATGGCCAATATGAGCTTCTGTGAATGCATCTATGATCTGGTCTTCATTTGAAGTAGCAAAAATATAAATACACAAAAGTATTTTAATGTACTCACTCTATAAACAAAGTGACAGAGGACGAGTAGGTTCCGTGGTAGTTGTATGTAACTTTTGTTTATCTGAATATTTACTACTGTCTCAAATTTTCCAAATAAACTTGAAAAATGAAATAAAAAATATTGCTTGCTGCTAAGTTTTATTTGTGAAATTAAAATTGGTAAATGGCATTGGTGTAATTTCAATTTAAGAATTGTTTATTAAAACGATGATTAAGAATGTAGTGGAACACGCGATGAAAGCATCAAGTTTTTATATTTATTTATAAAAACTGTTTAACAATAGCGCATGTTTAGTGAAACGTCGCGCGTCGCATGCCGTCGGCTCGCGGCGGCGCTCCCCGCGTCTAAGGCCGGGACTATAGTTCGAGTGTAAACAGAATTCCCGTTATTATGAGTAGTCCGGCTCGGGACTGGGGTGCCGGGGACTGACAGGCTTATTTGTTGTCACAGCACACACCGAGCTAAACACACAATTTTGCAATTCACATAAATTACACACGGGTATTGAGTAACACATGAATCAAAGAATTTCATTCTTTCTTATAAAGTTATTTTGGTCTCTATGTATTGTCTATAACATTTATATCTTATTTATGTATCTCTATAACATTTTTTAATAATCACTACAATTTTATTGAGTTTAAATAGAGCAACGGTAAAAACGAAATAAGCTGATTTACTCAACCTTATAAAAAATATATTTTTCGTAAAGGTCCATTATCCAACGCTGTGACAAATCTGGCATAGTTCGGGCCCAATACGCTGCGAGTACAAAAGGTAGCATTACGGCTGGGAACAGGTGTGGGAGTGGGCACAGGAAGTGCTCCTGCCACTCGGCCCGAACTGCATTCATGCAAATATCTGCACGCTATGCTCGTATCACTGTGAGCCCCCATTGTGCCGCGCTCAATACGTCGATACGTTCAATGCGAGAGGTCAGTGCGACGCGCTTTGTGTGCGTTGGGGTGCGTATTTATACTAATTTAACAGATGGTCAAATAACATTGACATTTTAAAATTATTGAATTTCTTTCTGCCCACCTCCGTGCTTCGTGTTACACAATATAAACAGTGTATAACTCCAGAATGCATCTATGTTTACGACGTATACGTAACTACTGAGTACACTTTATTATAAAAAGAGCACTAAATTATTGGCATTTACATAATTACATTCTGCTACGTAATGGTGTATGTGTGTAGGTGTGCGCAAACGCAATGAATATAATATCTTCTTTAAAAGCAGCCCACGAGTGGAGCATGCAACACAATCCGAGTATTATTAGCTGCGGCGACCGGTGGGCGGCAAGAAATAAAGTGCACCCTTTCTTTGTCCTTGAACTGCAAAGGTTGCGAGCACAACCTGCCGCCGCCGCAGCTTAAAGTTCATTATCGCATACAACTAGAGTACAGTTAGCGGGTAAATTATCATTAATTAGGAGAAAGTAGTAGGCAATGGAGTGTTGAGCCCACGCAAAAAATAGGGTAAAGTGTGTTCATTGTTAGCACGTAAAGGGCATTGGGCTCGCGGGGCTCGCGGGCTGAACTTGTCACTCAGCCACTCTCTCCGGTCGTATAATTAAGCAATTAAGTCAATGCTAAGAACACAAAGAGTACTTTTATGGAACACCTTACGAGCCGGTGTTTATAATAATGGGCAGCATGTGACGCACGTAATGTAGTGTTGCAATATTTAAAGCAGTATTAACGAACATATATTGATATTGGCAGTGGATGGTGTGGCATGTCTCTCCTGCAAAGAGTACAATTTTTTACACCTTTACACATTTGAAATCAATATTTGCAATTTAAATTGAATACACAGTTGGCCCGGTAGCTGGACAAACGTCTACCGCGCACCATGTAGCGGGTTCGATTCCCGCACGGAGCAATTCTTTGTATGATTCACAAATTGTTGTTTCTGATCTGGGTGTCGTGTGTATGTGAACTTGTATGTTTGTAAACGTACCCACGGCACAATGGATAATTCTAAAGTGGGGCAACGTTTTATAAAAAAACGAAGAAAAACACACAAATAGTACACACATCTGAAAAGTAATAATATTGTTGAGTTGTTATAAATCATCAAACTAAACTCTAAACTTTCAAGCAAACGAACTTTTTACGAGCACCTTGTAGTAACTCGTATCGCCTAGATCGCTCTGTCTCATATAAGGCGATAACATCAGCAGTGAGCGGGTACCTCACACCAGGCCCACTATTCACACCATGTAAATGTAGATAATCGCAGCGAAGGCAAATGAGAGTGTTGATTATCAAAATCCGTGTCATGGTTGCATTTATGTTCACAATTAAACATCGTTAACTGGCAATTAATGATAACATCACAATCGGACGTCTAATTACACAAAGCGGTGATGTTTTTCCCTGCGAGGAGGTCGATTCAATTCCAACTGACGTTATAATTAAGTTTGTATTCACGGATATTTAGTTTTTCAACAAATTCTCCAGAGTGCTTGTCGTTAACATTCCGTTTCTCAAGAAACATAATTAACTTACTAAACATGTAGCACGGTACGCGGGACACGGGACACGGTGCATGGTGGACACGGTGCACCGGTGTCAACTGCTGGGGCTATTCTAATCGAGTTTGTAATTAAATTGTATAATACCGTTAAAGGAACAATAGGAATGCATATTATCTAATATAAAAAACTAAAGATAAAACTATCTAGCCGTATTAATTAATAGTTCCACCGTCGAGTAAATCAGACACTAGGCGCCATCTAGTGGCCGACGTTGTCTTGTGTCCGTGTTCCATAATCGCTGGAAAAATTTGCGTCTGCGATCAATTTGCGCCCATTACAAACAGGTCAGAGTTCGATGCCTGACGATCCTAATACGAACTCTTTTAAATTTCATCTGCTAATCCGAAATCAACCTTGCAGATAAGCACATAAGATTTTAAATTCAGATTGTGAGCCCGAACTGGCATCAATAAATATTAACGGCATGCTGGTTAAAAATGAAGTTTATGGGAAAAGGATAAGGTTTAAAATTGAGTAGTGTCGGTGTTTTCTTTGATAATAGTGATACAAGGCGAATTCGGCGGCGCCTCGGCATAAGTATGCTAATTCAGGCAATTGGGAGCTGGGCCGGCGGCGGCATACGAATGATGCTGGAGGATGAGCCAGCCTCGACCCGCGCCGGGTCACACGCGACGCGCGCGGGCTGCCGCTCAATGTCACCATTCAATTGTTCCCGCTCAAGTGGCTGGACATTCGCTAACTACGCGCACTACTATTTATATCGCACACTATATATTTGATGCGACTAGGTACTCTTATCAATTGGTAACTTTAATCGAAACAGGAAGCATTTAATAAAAAAATGATTAGTTTGTCAAATTGATATTTATTTTGGTTCCTTTCAGTAGGAATTATGTCCATCAGTTTATTTTTGCCTATTCCCGGCTACTAGTCTCCGAGTCCGTCTGAGTGTTAGACCTGGGAAGCTTGGATGTCTCCCACCTGTAGCAACCAGGTAGCTGTCCTCATACCTGACTGTTGACTACAAATGATCAACAAGAAATAGAAGTAATTCACCATATACTTTAATATCCATACTAGTTCGGGTCTCAATTAATGTAATTTACACACATTCGGCCGGAAAGGTGTACCTAATGGCTAGCAATTCTACCGATTTCCGCACGGAATTGTTGTTCCGGGTCTGGGTGTCATATTTAGGTACATGTTTGAGTTTGTCAATGCACCCACAACACCGAAGATATTCCCTTTTATTGCCGAAATGGCTAAACTGAAGGAACACCTATATGCTTAGTTCTCGACAAATAAATTAGTTAGGAGTCCCACGCCTAGTCGATACCATAAACCGAACACATGGAACTCAGTACTCGCGAGTACTAAGTGCACTGCTACCGACCACTATACTCAGCCTGTGTGACAAAATATGCAACATATCGAAGAAACCAGAACAGGTCCACTAACAAGGCGAGGCATTCATATGAAAATTAGCGTAAGCAGAGATGCCGCATGCCCTTGATCAATAGAATGGTGGAGCGGTGCACAGTTTTTGTGCGAGCCATCATCTGGACTAGTCTAACCGCTCCAGGTCGGAATGCGCTACTGTTTTGTTGCGTTCCTCCTTTGTACCGTTAAATTTGAATCCGCGAGGCGAGCGTGCGCGCGCGCGGGGCAATCTGCGTCGGCCGGTATGCGCATGCGCGTTGTCGCCGACTGATGGATGACAGGTGACGTCGGCGCCGCAAAGGATCAGGGCCGGCTCAAATAAATATTATCTAGAAACGGACCAGGAATGTTACACGACTTTAATTATTCTACTTCAAAGAGGTACTGCGGCAGTTTATAGGTGATCTCAAATTCTTCTAGGCCATAATGTGACGTCGTATAAAATTCCTGTATCATCATTAAAAGTAATAAATAGACAGTATAAGAACGTCTAGCCGCAACTTACTTTAGTGTGGAGCTGGAGATCTACTGCTAATGACCGCGAAAGACATCAAAAACATAAATAATGTACATTTCACTGGTTAATGTCGAAATAACATTTATCAGAATTGTGCACGGTCCTAGAACGGCGCGGTAGCCCTGTGCGTTCGGAACTCATTAGACATTCGCAGGGTGGCTGGCCGGGGCTCGTCAGATCTTGCGGTGGTCACAAAGATGCCGCCCGCAGCCACCGCATCTTACAGACCGCCACATTTAGCTTAATATCGGTTGTAGCGTAATATGCCGATTTCGTTTGATCATTCATTAGCAGAACACGATATATCGAATGATTTGAGGTCAAAGATATGAGTTACGTCTACTGCACGAGATTGAAACTCAGAATTAAAAACAGTTGAAAACTTGAATGAATTTGCTAATTTACTTAAGTTATGTTAGAACTGACTCGTTAATTTCCAATATGGTTTAATGGTTTGCCTGGTAAATTAGGTCAATTAATTCGTAAACTTAATCAAAATTCATCCGACACTGGCGTTGGCTGGTCCTGAGAGGTACAATATTTCTTGTAAGTAGCTACTTACTAATTACTATACAAAAGTAACGGCCCAAAGTTTTCCATGTTATTAGCCGGTAAACGAGCCCATGATAGGATCTGATTGTAAGCAACCACCGCCGCCTATAGACACCCGAAACACCAGAGGTGTTACAAGTGCGTTGCCGGCCTTTTGGGGGATAGGAATTTAAGGGTTGTTGGAGAAGATTGGGATGGGGGGTTAAATTGAGCCTACGGTAATTTCAATCACCCAACGCAAGCACTGTTTCACGTCAGGTTTCTGTGAGGCCGTGGTATCACTCCAGTCGAGCCGGCCCATTCGTGCCGAAGCATGGCTCTCTCACACTTAAACTAGAGTAAGACATCAAATTCATTAACTTTACGGTAACATTAGGGTAACAAACAAGCAACAAGCTATGTTTAGCATCACTGCACACACATCAAGTAGATGACATTACAGTGATCCATAAGATCACCCACACGATGGACCTCGACTTATACACAGCAGTGAATGAGAAGAGTGCATTCGGTACCCAATATAACATTATATGGTTCTAGGAACCGCGGCGATCTACACAACACTCACTTTAATAATACGATTGAGTTACTAAAAGCAGACTTTAACGGCGTCAGAGCCATGTAATGTGCTATAATTAAAAAGTAAGGAATGGGACTCATAAGGTCATGAAATAAACTAGCGTAGCCGTGCCGCGGGCGGCCCGAGGGACGGACGGGGTGGGACGTATTCTGAGAAATTGCGCGTGCGCATCTCAACGATCATAAATCGCTGAGAGGAATTTGGATATAGATAGCGTGAGAACGTAAATTGTTACGCGAAATCATTGCAATGACTTATAATATTTGTTGCAGCGCTTGCGCACGTTCCTTGTCTTATACAAGATTGCTATACCTACCTCACTCAAATGGCAAAGTCCGAAGCACATAATTCTAAAAAGCTCATCCGTTAAACTTATTCACTCATCACCTAACCCTACGATCCTCTACGAGTTAACTGAATATAAATTGTCTACTCCAATTATATTCACATATATTTGAAACATTCTACAGATTCATGAATACTAAAACTACAAATAAAATAAAATCAGAACCCGAAATCACCAGAACAAGACAGATCTCATAGCAGACGTATCGGTTACGCAGTATTTGTGGGCGAAGCATGCACGCCGTTTAATTGTGTTTAATAGTAATTAAAGCTATGGTTTATCTGTGGTCCGCGGCACGGCGCGGCGCGGCACGCACGTAGCGCAACTACAAACATACATAATGTACATACTTACATACGTGCCCATGTATTAGTGGACAATATTCTAATACATACTTGCATAGATATCTTTCAATTAATTGATGTCTGTACATCAATTCTGTACTTGGAAATAGAAACGACAATTTAGGTAAAGCAAACAATAACGCAAACTAAAGATGAAATAATCAAGTAAGTAATATAATAATGAAGCTGATCTAGTTTAGTATAGTCGCACTGCACGATCAATAAAACAGTTCCATTTATAGGGAACGAATCCCAAACACGTATTAATTTAAGTTGTAAAACGACAAGGAACAAATTAGCTGTATCTCGCACTACATATATTGTTGTAACAAAAACAAAATCAATATCGGAGTAGAGCGCAAGTATTCGGAAGCTCAGACATGTTTATCTATGAGCTCAGCGGGGCCCCGGGAGGACCACCGTGGAGCCCGGCCGCGGCCCCCCGCCGCCACACAATATGCTAATAATTGCCTCATAAAAACTGCTGATATTTCACTTGAAACGTTTTCTACAAATATGGCGCAGTAAGTACTGAGCAGTGATAAGCTGTCGCTCGCCGTGAGCCCGCCAATGTTAGAGCACAGAATTTCTAAGACTTTCTTTTTAAATGAGTCCTAGCTTGTCATATCCTCGCATTTCCTATTTAATAATATAATAATATAATAATATATTCATTTATTTTCTCATTATCATATTACAGTGCAAACAATTTGGATATAATAACTAGAGACTGGTGTCTGTTGTAGGTAGAACCTGTCTTACAGATCACCAGGCCAACTCATCGACGCAACGCATTGTTTATAAAGTAAAATTATATGAACAGTTCTAAGATCTTATACTAAGATAGTTAATTGATATAAACATAACACTATGGCTTAGATGGACTATTACATAATTACTATATCAGGTACAAATGAGATCAGTGAAATGGGTTAATAATTTTAACATATTAGAATTATCAGAAAATAAATTTAAGTTCAGAAGGAAGAACAGTAGTCTCAGTAGTATTAAGTAACAAATGTAGGTAAAAGTTTAATTTCATTTATTTAAGTTTGTGTGAACATATGTTTGAATGTGCCTGAGTAAATGCCGAATGAATACGAAGACCTCAAAACACAAACATTTTTTCTGCAAGATCAATGAAAACATTCATAAGAGATTGTGTCGTGTTCGTGTTTGTAGCCATACGGCTTATACGTCATCAATAGGCAAAAGTTACCCTCGCGACACACGCTGATCGGACGTGCAATAACAGAACAATGCTGTGAATGCTAAGCTACCCCCGCACCACGCACCACGCTCCACTCGCCGGGAGACGTGAGGTCAAGCGCACTGCACGAGGGTGCCGGCCACTGCGAGGCTGCGACCTGACCCTCGACACTCTACCTACTCAGCTAAAATCCTGTGTTTTGAATAAAATCATAATACAACCCTAACTCAAAGTCAAAATAATATTTTTATCGCAATCTTGTAAACTCAAAATGAAATTGAAGGTGTGCAAATAAGGCTGGAGAATGCATATCGATATAATTGCAAAAAGTTAAAGTGACTACACATATATTATTAGAACTTATAACGGGATATTTACCATGTTTATTTATCCGTGACAGTTAATCCGTGAACATGGCGCTTGCAACAGTGCCGAAATATCGGAAACTCGATAAAATAAATAAACATGGTAAATATCCCGTTATAAGTTCTAATAATAGTGTTAGTGACCATGTCAGTTTAAAAACTTATAACTACACATATAACCATGACATTTATATGTAATTAATTATTTTAAGCTAATCAACGGCCTTTGCTTCCTATGTGTGTACTTATTTCACATGTCACATATTCTGATTGCCGAGTAACCTGCAAAAGCCAACATAGGTTACGTCAAGTTTGGCTATTCGACGTTGACTAACCAGAAACCAGAGTGACTGAAAATAAACTGATTGTTGTACAGTCGTAGTATAGTTACTTGACCACACAGGGCTTAGAAACTACACCAAAATTATAATTTTGTATGTTGAAGTGTGGGAGAGCCATGCTTCCATGCATGCAGTGATACCAAGGCCTCACAGAAAACCGACTTGAAACTTGAGTTACGTTATGTGAATGAGGTTACCGGAAGCCCAATTACCCCCCCCCCTTCCAATCTTCCCAATCCCCGATTCCCCAACAACCTTTAAATACCTTACCCCCAAAAGGCCGGCAACGCACTAGTAACGTCTCTGCTGTTTCGGGTCATTGGCTGGCGGTGATTGCTTAACATCAGCTGAACCGTCTGCGCGTTTATCAACTTATGCCATGAAAATAAGTCAATCAAATACAAAATTCAGATTTTCTCTGTAGAACTCTCTCTTTTACTTATTTCACATCTATGCGTGGTCAATAGTAGAAACTGGAATCCAAACATACATAAAACATGTCATACGTTTATCATGGCGGGAACACGCGTGTGAGATAAGTCGCATCAATTTTTTCGGCCGCCGTTCAAAATCCCTCGCCGTCGTCGGCTGTCCGCTAAAATATTCCCCGGTTTATGCGCTGAATAATAAGACCCTTACCGCAGGAGCTGAACAATGAACTATCATAAATACTACCTACTTATACTTAATAGTACATTGCTTAGCTCCACAATGTGGACAAAATATATCTAGACAATGAATGCAACATTATGGTGACTAGTTTTTTATGGAATATCCATTGCAGTGGAATAACAATGGTCGTACGAAAATGGATGTTTTTTTTTTTTAATCTTTATTTTATTTAATTTTTTGGGGTTTTTGTCCAACAAGGATATGTCAACCCCATCATACCTTATAACAATAATAAATTCATTTGTTATAAAAAAAAACTTAACTGAATTATAAATAAAACTATAAATCTGCTCCTCACTGCTGAACAATTAACATTAATCTACACAATTTTTTTGCAGCTTTTGATTTAGGGTTTGCTAAAATGCTTTGAATCAAACCTACATCCAGTCTATTTAATTTCAGTTCATTCAGCAACGAGTCGCGTTCATTCTTATTACGGACACATTCCATCAGCAAATGCTGAACATCTTCAATTTTGTTGCAGGTTGAGCAATTGGGGGAAATTGATTTTTTCATCAAAAACGCAAATTTTGCTGATGGAAAGTGTCCTGATCTAAGTCTAAAAGCTAATTTAATGTAATTTCTACATAATTTACTGTCATCAAAGAAATGAAAATGGATGATACGTAGCAATACTAGCAAGCATATCAAACTCTTGGTAAACCTTACACACTCTGTGTGCACGTCATTCTGTGGTTACTTACTTTGTATTTATCCATTTATATCTACTTGAAAAGACGCAAAAATCATACTTTTGCAGCCATTACAAAAATAAAGAGAATGCAAACAGCTCTCGTTTACGACGACGCAAAAACTGAACAGAAGAAGTTTGAACAAAAAAGCGCGGCTGTGTCGCCGCGACAAAAACGTCGCTCGCGACTTACCAAACGATGTTTATTGTATGAGCCGCTGAATTTCAAGTGTTTTTCAGCTTTAATGGATTGCGTGCCGCCTCCATCCCTAGTCGGACCACATAAAAATGATCTCCCAAAAACCAAGTCTAAGTAGGTAGGTATGGTATAGTTGAGTAAACATTTATTTAAGTAGGTTTATGTGTTTCTATTTATATTTTGGTAAGTGTAAAATATACAATGACACGTTAGTACTAAACACTTCTATATGACATTAATAAACACGTGTTAAGTATTAGTACGGTATTAAAGTATAATATTAAAGATCTGTTCCCAGATGTCACCCGCTTTATGATTAGTTTATAGAAAATGTTCACGTAGAGTAGAGGGCGCACCGCGCACTGCCACTAGTTAGCTACGAGCTACGACTATACGGAGTGGTACGTAGATATAAGATAAGCGATAAATTCCGGACGGTTAAGCTCGCCCAGTCACGGTTGAAATATTAATCATGGAGCCGTTTCAGGCCTCGGGAAATTTCACAAAGAAACTATATGTTAATGGAATAAACTGATTGGTTGGCTGCACAGTCATGTCGAGTCAGATAGTCGGCAAGTTCATTTCAAATTGGGGTTTCCAATGATGTACGAATGGTGTAGAACAGGTGAGTATTGCCAGTGCTATGGTGGATTTTCGTATTATTTTGTTACCACTCTGGTAGAATACCTGACCTAGTTACCTACCTACCTTTGACATAATAAATCTCATCTAAGTAGTGAAAACCACTAGGCCAACTAAGCAAGTCCTACTGTCATCAATTTCTGACATTACTTGAGATGAACAGTAAACTATGAAATATTTTAAACATTGAGCACGTACAGAGTAAACAAGATAAATAAATATAACATTAACATGGTGCCTAATGGCGATATCAAATCACGAGAAGACAAAGAGAGTCATCCATCATTTACTGCTAATGTGCCGAAGAGGCTCCGCAACCCTTTTACTGGAGATCTCCGCGCGCATGTCAATACATTAGGTACACAGATCAGTCATTCATCATTAACTCCATGTAGTCTGGACGAGATACTTTCTACGTTATCAGGGTCACACGTCACTGTTCATATTATGTACCTACTTACTTTGTCTTAACTATTGTCACCTTGGGGGGGGGGGGGGGGTACAGTTTGCACACGTTTCTTTCAACTGTTTTTTGTCGTTAATTAAAGAGATTAACGTAATAATGCTAGATTTTAGCCAGCTCTGTGTCCTAGTGCCATTAGCGTTGACCACATACTTCAGGAAACAGAAACCATAATATCCCTTCTTCAAAACAAAGTTAGACTTAAACAAACGAAGTAGACAGCTACCCGTCTCTCTGCGTGGTGCGTTAGGTAAAGGTATATTATAAAAATATGGTGGCCATAATTTTGTACTTGCTGCAGGTTCCTGGAAGAACACATTATAAACGTTTTACGAAGCCTAATTTCCGTGGACACGATCCGACATAAACATCGTTTATGTCCGCGGGTTATTGTGTACTAAGCAAAATATTATAACGCAGTACCTACTAATGCCGCGATACGTCGCCGTGAAAAAACAATAAAACGATTTAACTACGTCACGCGTCGCGGCCGCTCTCACTATAACAACGGTGGACAATACCCCATACCATTTATAATGTATCTTTTTTATTACCGCAGGGAGGCGGGCTGATGTAACCAGTCGAACGATGTTTTATTACTTGCTACGTATCGTTTTGTTTGATTTCAGCTTTATTTCCTACGAGTATCACTACAAACAAAACCTAGGCTCTATGTCTGCCTATAATAGGCACTAAACCTGCAAATTATGTAAAGTACGTAGTATTAAGGATAACCTTCTTGAACAATGTTCCGTAGGTACCTGAATATAAACGACTTGTTATAATTATATTACTGTGTCAGTGTGTGCATCACTTTTCCAGTGTAGTTAGATACGGTGATAAGTAAGTTAAATAGATTTACTGCCTAAGTGTACGTCGTAGTACACCATGAAAAAATAATATTCCTTTGTTTGGCGACATTCCCCGTAATGACCGGTGTGGTATAACAGCCGGTTTATGTGCTTCCAAGATGTAGCAGTAATAGTAAAATGATCTTAATACTGTATAAACCGCACATTACTTTTGTTAGCGACGTCCGGTGGCGATAATTCGACATGATATTGCACTCACTCAAACATTTTCACTGCCGACATTTTGTTCTGATCTATGAGTTCCTACTTACTTATTTGGTAACGACTATTAAATGTCTACCTACCTTAGTGATATTGTTATACCAGATCACACCTTTGTATTAAGTTACATAGAAATTGATCACAGGTAGGTGCTTACATCTATTATTCCCTCTACTTTTCATCTCGGTCATAAAATAAATAAAAGCTTTTAAAAATACTTTCAAATTGAGCTTACCATAAAATAGGCGGGAGTGTGCCTCAATATTTAAACTAAATCCCCTTCGCCTATGTTATAACTGAAGGGATAATCGCCTCCGTTCCCATTCTGACAATAAACGCGCAAATTTAAAGAAATCCAGCCCTTAACATTTACGCAACAAAGCTCTCGTCGAAAACGTGATTAAAATATCCATTGAAAAAATATTCCTTATTCGGCAATCGTCCCAAGCTTTGTGCTTACATCAACTTCACACGAGTAATGGTCACTTGGAATATCGGCCCCATTGTTACACGATATTTTTATACTAACGTGCTATTCCAGCTGACCCAGCTCAAATAAAGAAGTAGCGTCCAGGACGGGGCGGGCCTTGGCCATTTTAATACAAGTGGGAGTTATTTGCTTTAAATAAATATTAGCAGGTGATTGTACCTAATCGAATAACGCCTACCTTACTTAATAGAAAATCCGGTAAGAATAGTCGTAAAATGTGGAATAAAACGAAATCCCTTTCAATCACAGCACAAATCCCACTTGATACGAACACATAATAAAGAAAAATTTAAGAATATTAAACACAAAACAGAGTAATACGATCCCTTATTCCCAACGCCCAACATCGCCGCACACCTCCGCAAATCGTAATCCTCTTAGAAAACATTTCCAATTTAAAAAGAATTCCTCTTATCCCTCTGAGGAGGGCACGCGTAAAAAATAAAAGGAAAAACTGTGTGACACGCACTACACACGACGGTGGATATATAACACGGTTTTTCACTGGGCCCCTCGATTCCTTACAGGTCGCTTCTTCCGTCGAGAAAGCATCTATTGAAACTCCACTCAGGCCGTGTTAGCTATCTATTTAGTATAAAAAGGGTCGAGAATTTTTCGAGATCCTTTTTTATTCGAAGGTGGGCACCCACCCTACGCCGCCGACCCGCGACGGTCGTCCGTTCATCCTGACTGTAGAGGATATACTTTAAGTAACTTACATAATACATATAATGTATGCGTTATTTACGATTTTAAAACTAAAACATGAAATGGTCGATTATTTTTTGAACAAGCGGCATCAATAAATATGTAGCTGAAATTGAACATCATTTTGTTCACCCCTGTGGCCGACCCATCCCTAGCCACGAGCCTGCGCCCGCTCTAGCCTCTAGCATTCGTTCAAATATTTAAAGGGCGGCTGAATTTGATTTCATCCGTTTGGATCACCTCTAGAGTGATCCGCAATTGGATCACACACGCGGTTACTACACTCGGTCCCCCCAAACTTCAAGTTACTTTGCTAAAATCAATTTATCCAAAGCAAATTTAATTTGAATAGCTATAAAAACAATTTGTTTTCATTGATGTTCACAATTGGAATTGGCAAAATAATAATGCTTGAGTGATACATGAGTGTCACTGTGTCACTCATGCTGAATCCTAGATGTACATGTGATGTACATATTGTACATTATATTCATATATTAACTTAATTAATTAAAACCTGTAAATTCTTAGTAGAACAATTTTAAAATTAATTCATAAAGATAACAATTGGCATTAATATGAGTGAGTACCTACACTTGCTAAAAAACAATTGGAGTCCTCACCTCCACTTCTGTGTTATTGAAACAAGAAAATCTACGAAATATACCTCTGCCTTGTACATAATACAATCCACATAAGACGGGCGGGGAGCGCCTGGGGATCGGTTAACCCACGTTACACAACGCTCGTCCCAAGCGAAGGATTCCGACTTTCTACAAAGAAAATAGCAATCAAAATTTGATTTACCGCTACCCGCGGCCATATATCAAACCGCTCTAATCCGCGGAAAGAGAGAAAGCCTAAAATCTAAGGGGATCCGACATCGACGTCGAATTGAAAATCCTAGTGGCACGAACCGTCTTAAATATTTATGACCAAGTAAAAAATACGCACAGGCCTATGAATAAATATGCGAGAAGCGTCGGATGTGGCTAGTGCTGGGGGAGTGTAAATAACTCAGGAAATAAAACCCATTTGCACATTATACCGAACTTTTACATCTAAATGGAACTTTTTTCCTTCATCTGCGTTTATCTTATTATTCTAATCGATCAATATTTGTAGGTTACATGTAGGTACCTCCGTACCTATTCAGTTTTTGTCCTCAACCTCGAAACTCTGAGATTTTTAAAGAACTTGCAATACCTAAAATATTATGCTAGTTATTTAGAAATGCCTTTCAAAATATTTTCACCAGAATAGTTTAATCGTATGTAATTACTCTTAAGTGCATCTAGGTAGTAATCACGCGAATGTTGAGTGACAGGTCTCAGTATCGGATCCAAGTCAACGAACTAGGTACCGATATTTAAGCTAGGCTAAGTATTTTTTTTTTGTTTTCGGCTATTTAAAAGAACATTTTTTTTTATAAATTTGATTACATCAAGCAGTTCTGTGGGTTGTAGGTGAGAGTTAATTTCAATATCTTTCTGTCACAATCATCAAATTATTGGACATTAACGTAGTATAAAATAATATTTCGTAGTTTTAATTTTTTGCTGACGATAGAAATTAATAGGTAGCTCAAAAGTTTTGTATCTCTATCTAGATCCGATTACCTATACCCATTTTCAGTTCATGTAGGTACTTCAGTTTCAGTTAGAAGCGAGTTCTTAAAACTTCAAGTAGTAAGTATTATGTATGAGTATGAATGTTCAGTAGGGACGTACATTCTAACAAACTTTCACGTTTTATAATATTAGTAGGACAGAGTAGGATAGACAACTGCTGCTGCAAGTTTTAAATCTTGTTCAAAGTTTCAACAGTTATCCGAGTAACAACATCGAATAAATCGAGATAACGCAATAAAAATTACGTTCAAGAAACAAAACTAGCATCCCCTATCGGCAATTTTGCATCAAGATCGATCGCCGGAGGGCACCGTGCGGAGGGATCGGTGAGCGATGTCGCATTAGGGAGTTTGCATGGGGTCACCGTAAGCCGTTTCCGATAAGGCCCCCCGGCGACACGACGGAATCGTTCGGACTTTCGGTATTTTCGGCTCAATACTTGCTTATCTGCGTGGCACACTCGCCTGCAATGAACGTGAGCTGAATAATGCATTCGTCTGTCCACCACTCACACACCAAATTGAAATTATTTTCCAATAATATATTTCTGATTGCTACGACGGTCGTAGGTAGTCGACGGTGGAACTTAGGGATTCATTATTTTTCACTTGTAGTGTGGTAGTTGAAGTCGTTATAACACGCACAGCATCTTTTACTTGTGGTCCACCAACAAGACACATCTTATGCATCTGTTATGGTACCTATTTGTTCTATAGCTAGCTAAGTTAATTGATAAGGGAGGTATTTATTACGACGAAATAATAGAAACAGAGGATGCAGATGCAGGGCCCATTTCTATTGGATGACCAAACAGATAGTTTTTGTATTTGTACAAAGGATCTGGCTACGTTTAACTCCCACTAGTGCTATAGAGTCCTACTCATAGAGATATTTCAAAATCCCTCCTTCATTACAGTGCTCGAAAAAATTCTCGCACCATACCAAGATTGAGATCTCGCGAGAGCCGCGTCCACTAACCTCTCCCACATGACAAATGTACGTTTCCCGCTTTTTACGCGTCGAGGGTGTCACGCAAAAAAATGTATGAGGAAATTTACCTAATGGCCGCGATTCTTTATTCTCTATCGCCATTGTCACGCGGACAATGCTGTAATGGAGGGATGACGTGAGTGGACTCTTCACGACACGCTGGGTTTTATTCTTTTCATTTTATTTGAAATGTTCGTGCGATAGATATTTCTGAATATGAGGCATTAGATACACCTTTCTATAGTAATGTGTGTGGGCAGCTAGCCCAGGTACCTGCGTACCTAAATACCTACAAAGTGTTTCGAGACCAAAATCAGAACTTCAGATGGGCCTCACATAGGATATTTTTTTTTCCCTACGAAACATTTCCTAACGATTGTCATTATTAATTTCCATGTTGATTATTATATAACTGATTTCCCAAAAAGGAGGAGTGTTTTTCTATGTGTGTACACCGATTATGTCGAGGTTTATGGACAGATTTGCGTGATTCTTTTCTTGTTAGACGTGGATTATATGAAACTTAGTCCCATAAAAAATTGTTTCAGATTGGTTCAGTAGTTTTTATTTCGAACGATGTCATTTTCTCGATAGTTCGTAGATTTGTATACAACAATAAATTACTTAAACATTTCTGGTCCGATTTGCGTGATTCTTTATATTTAACTATCAAACCACTTACGTCTGATGATCATCGTTTCAAGTCAAAGAAATGATGATGAAAGGTCCTCAATGGTTAAGAATAAGAAATTTCTTTCAAAGATACATTTACATGGTATTCAGAATAGTATACTTTGAGGCTACTAGGTAGACCTGCTTATAGAAGGTAAGTCTCATTATGTGTAAATTGAGGTTTAAATGTGTAGTTGTGACTAATTTTCATGCCAACTCGATTTGCATGAGGGGGATATGCTTCGGTACGAATATAACGAATACCCATAAGCTCGTTTGTCTTCCTGCCTTACCATAAAAAATAAAATAGTAAGTAGGTAAAGTACCTACTTCATAAAATTTGTCACGCAAAAAAATTACATATTTATGGAACAAATATTACATTTCTGTAGGTACCGAAGTATTCCTTCTTCATGCGCGTTCTAATAAAAAAACTACTATTATGGAAAAAACTGGGTATGTACTACCTTTACTCAATACCTTTGTACAAAGTTTGAGCTTCACCTTTAAAATAGATACTAGGCACATGAGTGCCCTTTATCTTAACAACGCGAAAATCGAGAAAATGGTTTGTGACTACGCATAATTATTTCATGGTTGTTGTCAGTACAGTATATCAGTACTTAGGGAACTACATGTTAGAAAGCAGTTATCCATCAAAAGAAAATTATGTCAGGCTTATTCAGTTTGCTAAAGCATGCTAAAACCTGACATGGATGGTAAAAAATAAAAACGTAAATATTATGCAATAAATTATTAGGCAATAAATAGTATTTGTTCAACAGCTACCTAAATTAATAATAAAATAAAATATGGACTGATAATGCTGTTAAGTTTTTGTAACTGCTTAAGAAAATTAGTGTAGGCACTTAAGCAGGTATAAACCTAACAATAACACATTTTATTACTATAGAACCATGTAACCATTGTATACACTTAACTAACTAACCACTGTTTTAACTAAATAGGAACAAAGGCAACTAGGTACCTTACTCAATTAGACCAATTTTAAATACATTCTTATTCACAACTTAAAAAATACATAATATTATATATATTTTTATACAATATTCATGTTTGATATGAGAGGAAACAATTATTCATATAGGAAGATTAATAATATAATACAAAATTTATATTATGCAACAGAATTTTAAAAATAATTTTAACTTTCTTATTATTCTTACAATATATATTGATAAATATCACTTACCCATAATATTATTAAAATGTGATGTAATATGATTTCACCAAAAACACTAAAATATAAAAATAATTATTTTAAATTAAAGCTGAACAGAGTATTGCTTTACACCGACTAACAACACAAACTAAACACTTGAACAGATGACCTCACCATACAACCCCTTATTTAAATGAGCAACATGAAGCTCTGCCTAACAATAACTGGTGAGAGACGGTGCCCGGAGCACCCACCGAACACAACCGAAGCCTCTCCGGACGAATAACATTCAAAATCTTCCAAACTCTGCCCTGCTATTGGACAACCAACCCCTTATCGTTTGCGCGTGTGCTAAAAAATGAAAGGGTTAAAAACAACCCTTTTTTAAGAGCTCCCCTAGTTTTGCATCCCTTTCTACACTTGTGGTGTATTTCCTATTCGTTTTAACAAGCCACTTTTGTTTACACTTAATCATCTAAACATGCAGGAAAAAGGGATCGGCATTGACAGCTAATTAACTAAGCATATTCTAAATATTAATTAATAATATTAAAGATATAATTTTTTTTTGTAGTGTATCAACATAAAACGTTAAAAAACGTATATTAATTCGTAATAAAATATAAATATCGGAATAATGTTAATAATGAGCTCGCGATTTGAACTTTAACTTAATTTTAATAAAGAAAATGATAATAAAGTATAAATAAATTTACCTCATCACTTTAGGAATTGGCGCGCTATGTAACTGACGTTTATTTCGTTGTACGCAATAACAATCTATTTAAGTATTAAAATGTGACTAGTTCGTTAGTAATATAGGTATTGATACAGCAAGTGTTGATTTATAAATGTTTAGCTGTTAGTTTTGAAGTGAATTGTCTTAAAATTTAAAAACAATAATAGTTCTTACTTTTTTGTACTCTACACACGTTCCGTTTCACATCACATGACATGACTTAAAATCCACTTTGACAGCATAGTGAACTGCCAAAATTGATTGTGACGTTTGACATTCGTCGAGTAAGTTCCAGTTGCGCAATGAGAAAAATTAGAATTTAAAGCATTTTATTGATATTAAAACAAAGATAAACAACGTAATTGTTGCACGAGAGAAAGAAATGCAAAAAAATCGTATGTAAAATGCAATCATGGAGGTCAAGTACCTCACTGACATTTATTGTCAAAAGTTCAGAACGTCGTCTACTTTACTATCAAGTCATAATTAATTGGATGTTTGGCTGCTGGTTCTAATAATTGTATATTGTATTAATAAATACAAGTTCTTAAAATGACTCTGTATCATTTTGGAAATTGTCTAGCATTGGTTTATGCCCCATATCATATGGCATACAAATTCTCGGGAATGTAAGTTCTAGTTCTTAAATCTTCTAGGTTACTTTGAACCCTAAGACTGTTTTATTGGTTTGTAAGGTATTACCCTATTTATTGGTGTATTAATCAATATAACTTAATCTGTTCTAGATCTGAATATGCCACTTTCTCAAAATGTGTACATGCCGGAGGTCTTTACATCTTTACTCAGCTCTGTAAGATGCTGTTACTTGCTACATTCTTTCCTGATACTGACAGCAGCCACATAACAGGAGAATATAATGTGTTCTTGGTAATTATATTCATTAAGTTCCTGTACTTTTTATCACTGACACTGTTCTGAAATGTTAATCTAATTAGGTATCAGAACATGACATACTATTCTCATTTACATTTCATTTTAAACAAACATTCTTATTTCACGGATATAGTTAAGTGTTAACGAAGTACCATAATATGTATAGCACAACAAAACACAATGTGAAAAAAATTTTGTTGCTTGATTCCAGGAAATTCTGAAGGCAACAGTGGACTTTGCAGATTTGCTGGGAATATACTTTGCTCTTAACTCAGTGCCAGGCAAAGGTCATGCCAAAATACTCACATCAGCTATCGGATGGGCAAGTGCAGAGGTAAGCTGATATTGCAATCAGTATCAATATCTCACTGTAAGTATGTAGGTAGGGCACCATGTTAATAGCAATAACTACTTTCTGTCATACATGGTGACATGGACTTGTGATGTTTCTCCTTACTTGGAAAGCATGATTGTAAAGTAGTTGGTCCTGTGTCTCTTCTATCTTGTCACATTACCATCAGATATAGGAGATAGAGGAAATAGAGAGTGGACCTGTATTTGTGCACTATTTCCTGCATAGTTGACTAGTTGGCCCAGTGGTTCTCCACTGGTGGTCCTCAAATGACAAAATATGGACAACATGTAACATCCAATAAATACCACGGATATAACTAGAATTAACCATTTGCTTATGGGCAGACATGCTCCATCATAGGCCGCATCATCACTTACCATCAGTCGAGATAGTGGCCAAACGTCGACCCATTTAATATAAAAAAAAAATACTGTTTTAAGCGCCACTGTAGTATGTCAATGTTTTGTATCAGTGTGGGATAAAAAAAAATGTAGTAATAGTGATCCCTAGCCAAACAAGAAAGAAAATATCAGTGGAACTTGACTATCAAAAGTTTAGTAAACCCTGTGTTAGATAGACTGACTTGATATTAAGAACATTATGAAACTTTGTAATAAAATATGCAAAAGTTATACATAGTTATATTATATAGTAGAGCAATCATGTTTAGTTGTTGCATAGCGTAGTAAGTGCTCGTGTTGTGTCAGGTGGTGGTGACGCGCAGTGTCCTGCTGTGGGTGGGCGCGCGCGGGTCGGAGTTCGACTGGCGCTACGTGCGCTCGTGCGCGGAGTCCAACGTGTCGCTGCTGCACACGGCGGCCACGGCGGCGCTCGTGTGGCTCTGGACGCGCAGTGACCTGCCCCGCAAGCACTCCCCTGTCGTCATCACGCTCCTCGCACTGTCTCCATACAGAGGACTCATCGAGGAAGCTATTGGCAGCATCCTCTCTCTCAGCGCTTGGGCCTTGTTAGCCCTGAGAGCCATCCATGCTAGTGCAGTTGGCTTGACGGCTTTGGGAATGTATGCTGTTCTAGCTCAACAGATTGGAATTTGATTTTCAAACAATTTCTAACTTCTTATGTAGATGTGTTCATAAGTTATTCCTATTTAATTGTTATTCCAAAATGATTGATTGAATAAAATAAGTATAATATAAATGTAACTTATAAATGACTTTTAATTTTAATTATTTCAGTTTTGTTTTTTTGTTTTCTAAAATATGTTGCCCCACATTAGGATTTTCTCCTGTGTCGTAGGTGCGTTGACAAACATACAAGTTCACATGCACATGACACCCAGACCCGAAACAACAATTTGTGAATCACACAAAGAGTTGCGCCGTGCGGGAATCGAACCCGCTACCCGTTGCGCGGCAGCCAGTTGCCCAGCTACCGCACCAATCGTGTAGTCGCACGCAGTCAGTCAATTGATTGGTTCAGTAGTTTTTATTTTATTAGCATTACTTGAACAATATTATTTTCATCATAGTTCATTGATTTGTACATTGATTACTTAAACATTTCTGGTCAAATTTGCATGTTTCTTTTTCGTTTGGTAAGGTGTGTATACTTTCAATTCAAGTTGGTACTGTTGCCACCTGGTGAGCATCTGATGATGAGATCCCAGGAAAACAAAGGCTCTTTACGTTTAGTCTGACAATTTCATAAAACTACATAACTATCCAATCATTTGTGTCCGATTATCAACATTTCAATGAGCTTATGATGGAAGGTACAACTCCACAATGGTTAAGAGTTCAAAGAAATTTATTTCAAAAATATGCTTACATATGGATCCAGAATAGTATACTTTCTGGCTACTAGGTAGAGCTGCTTATAGAAGGTAAGTCTCATTATGTTTAAATATGTAGATGTAGCTGTAGCTACTTTTCATTCCTTTGTGCTATACCTTCACTATTTACATATAACTGTTAAGCTAAAGAGCAAAAAATAAAAATATTTTTAAAAAACCGACTTCTATAAACTAAAACCCAAAAAAATATAATATGTAACCCACTAGCAAAGCACACGGCCCATCTGATAGTAAGTGGTTACCGTGGCTTGTGAACGCTTGCAAGATTTGGGGCATTACATGTGCTTTGTCGACCCTTAAGAAACCTAGCCTACTGGAAAAACCTCGGCATCCACAATCGGAGGGTCCGTGGAAGGAAATTCCTCTTTCTTTCTGAAACCGAACTGTACTCCAATGTGTGAGCGTGAAGTCTACTCCCTGTCGATAGATAGTTTGGAAGTAGATGCCTATTTTGTATCCAGTATATATCAATGTCAATAGTATTTTGTATCTGGTATCTGAAATACTTAATTTAAAAGTATCTTCCATTTTCTATTCCAAATACCTTGAATTGGGTATTTTCGGGTATATTTTACATGCCCGGCGGCGGCTTTAACGGACTAGGTAATCACCGGCATGACCGTAGGACATAGAGTAAGTACTATTATTATAGATCCGTAGGATCTAAAGCATTATATTGTATTATTGTATAAACCGGGTGACACTGCTACCTGCTGGTGTGTAACAGAACCTTAATAATAAAAATTCTTTTGGTTAAAAGGAGTATAATTTTTCATTCATGAAATCATGAAACTAAGCGTGATAGAATAGGTAGTATGATGTGATGTGGATGTGATGAGTTGATGACTGATGAACCAACAAACAGTATGACTTAAATGTCTATGGTTGTTAGAGGTATAGTAGTCGTTGTGACTGACTACCACTTTTCAATCTATGCTCACATACATAGGTATTTGACAGTTGACACATTGACATACTTGACATTTTGAAGTAAAGACGTGACGTAAAGAAACTTCAAAAACGGGAAAATGAAAATGGCGACAACACACTCAACGCATTCATCGACGAGTGTTGTTTGTTGTTTTTAAGTTTCGTAAAAGTGCACATTTGTCGTTTCGACCTTTATAATTAACTTGTGATATGGACAGAGCAGATGCCAAACGTACACAGTGCTAGTAGTTTGTGATATTAGTAAAAAAACATTGAATAAATTTATTTTTGTCCTCGTCATGAAGTTATTTACATAATTTTGCAAGAGTTCTCGAGCTACGATGTTTACCCCAATATTCTTAGTGTTTTTGTTGTGCGGAATAAGTGCCGAACCGGATACAGTAAAGTTTCGATGTGAAGAGAGTAGCGATAATGGTCCGGTCACGACATTCTTACCTTCGGCAGACGGAGTCAGGGGTCGTTACACTGCAGAATTGTGCGCCCAGCATAATTCTAACATGACAAACTTGACGATAAACCTAACTTTTAAAAATAGCATCAATGCGTGCAACACCACTATAAGGCGCAAATACATGTCACCTGGTACTCAGCACTCTTCTAACACTGTAGACATAACCAATCTGACTAACTGTACCCGGGTAAGTAAACTATCTACCTGTAGTCGGCACCATCTAAGAGGTCAACTCTGATGTTTATCAGTCTATGTACTGCTATAACTTGTTATGAACATCCTGGAATAGCTCCTCAGGATAATTACTGACCAAAATTGCCCAGAAGTACTATTTAATAATTTAATGTGTAATATTTGCTGCAACTAGTTTATTGAGTAACTTGAATATAGTTATGTTTATACTCCAGAAAAAAATATATTTGCTTGCACTTTTATCACACCCAGCAGTGTAAATAAGAGTAAACAATTACTCAAATAATAATAAAGTAGGTAAATAAGTAGTCACTTTATATTCTTACGAAATTGATTGGTTTTCCTCTGCAGGTGTGTTACTCCATGGACTTTGATATGATATTTAGCAGCTGCTATGAGATCAAGAGGACATTCACTCAGGGTAAAACAACTGGTCCTCCATTTGACTCATACCACCTTGTTAATAACTCCATCACGATGGCGGACTATGAGAAAAATAAGCCAAACGTTAACTTTGTTAACCATGAGTAAGTAATGTTGGAAATCACTTTCTACCAATCCACTCATAACAATTATTTTTAAGTTTGTTTATTGATAATAAATAAAGATGAAGAATTTGTTTGTTTTAACGGCCTAACCTCTGGAACTTCTGGCCTGATGTGAATAATAATTTTTGTATTGTATATTGTATTTATTGAGGAAGATTTACAAATTATATTTTTTATTATAAAACATCACACTATGACCCATAATAGCTGAGCAGTGGGTGAAACCATGTGAGAGTAACTCGCTAGATATGTTTCATCATCATTTTAATGTAAATCATCATGTAGTGTACTTTAGAACTGTGTAAATATACTATTTCCAGTGATTGGGTGTCTCTGCACTGGTACCTGGGCATACCTCTAGTAGACTACAATGTGACACTGCACAGAACGGACAGCAACCAGGAGGTAACCTTTATTAATATATGAATATTCTACATAGTACATTCGTTTTATTTCACACATGCTAATCCACTGTTGGACATACATTCCCTGTTGGCTTAGTAAACTAATGTGGAACTGTGGTGTGAGTACTAAATTAGCATTTTTGTCTACCAGGAATACTTAAGCCAGGCTGAGGTTGTGACGCAGAACTGCAGTGTGCAGGAAAATGTGGAGGAACTGTCCTGCTTGCTGTCACCAGAGTATGGATGCTACCAGGCCATACTGGAGCATGGCGGCCTGTGGATATCCGGCATATTTACTGACATGAGATTTGTCAAGTACAACTTCTGTAAGTTAATTGTATAATATTACATTATTCATATTCATGTTGTATTATATTTTCATAATATGCAGCTATGCCTGATTATTATAATGCCTAGTACCTAATTAAATTAGTTCTTGGAAAGATTCTCAGAATAAATGAATAAAATCTAAATAAAATAACAGAAGGTCAACAGTTGTGATAAGAAGGTTAACTTAATGTTATAGGTTACACATACTATGGCTCTGTGTACTGAAGATCATAGATAAAATGAGCAAAATCTCGTTTATTGTCAATTTAACAATAATATAAAATGTGCAGATATGGTTTGTTTTGTACTACAATACTTGTTGTATTTGACAAATATAATACATATTTACGTCACAACTCTTGTGTAACGTAAAAGTACTATGTTTTTGGAGTTCCATACACAAAATGTAAACAATGTCTGTCTATCACCAGATTGTATTTAATGTATTGTGGTAAACACGAACTCTATAACAAATACTGTAAACAGAATATGTATAGTACATGAGTATTTTATTAGTGTTATGGCTACATCCTTGCCTTTATTGCCTTTGTGTTGGTTTTTGTTCGATATTTCCATCGATTCGATCCATACGCGTGTGTCCGGCCGCATTTATTATGGTTAATTTAGGAATTCCGACTTGAGCCATCTGAGACTGAGACCAACATTATAAATCGAAAATGAACAAACGGTACAAGGTCCTTTTCAGTTACCTATCATGTTATTTGGGAAACAGTCTTCAATTGAATATTTTGAAATGAACGTATATTGTAATTGAGTATTGCGTTGGGTGCAGGCCACCAGCGCGCGGCGGCTGTGTCGCTGCGAGCGCGGACGGGCGCGGCGTGGTGGGCGGGCGGCGCGCTGCTGGCGGCGCTGGCGCTGGCGGCGGCGCTGGCCGCGCACCGCTGTCTGCGCCGCCGCTCCTACCACAAGCGGATGCTCGACATCATGTTCCGGAACCGGTCAGTACTACATACTTACTACTCTATTCATAAAGGACAATTTGTATCTTGGCGACTACAGCCGTATGGACCGGTGAATGTTTAGTCGCTCGTTCGAAATGATCCATAATCTCGGCCATAATGTGAATGTTTATCAAATATTCGCCAAAACAATGAACACATGACGTAGGTCCTCTGTGGACAGATTGCTGGCACTTATCTACCGCCTCGCTCTGTGCGTACTTGCGTACTTCGTGCGACTTTAACGTAGTTCGCACTTGTGATAAGCCACTGGACACTTCAGTGCATGTCTAAATACAAATCGAAATTGTGTAATGTTTAAGTGAGTTGCAACAACATGCAACCTAGATAACGGAGGCGCCGTCGCTCACATTTTCTCTTATAAAATATTTTAAAGCCAAAGGTGATGGCTACTTGCGATAATATGATTGCTTTTTTATTTAAAACGTGGTTACAATGTTAGACGAGACAAGTATTAAATAACATTTAGCCAACCAATACCAATACGGTAATAGACAAGGTGTGAACCCTCAACATTTGAATAGCTAAATTTAGAAAATGATTAATGCAATGTCATATCACGATTTATTAGTGCTAAAATACCTATTTTGAATTCATTTGAAATGCAACGTAAATGAGATAATGATGTAATCTGCCGGGGCGTGTGAACTCGGTGCCGTATGACATTCATAAATCTTCATATACAGGTATGCAATAATCAAATGCTGCACCCAACATCATCTACTCATTTGTTATTGTAACATATAGTCCATAAGAAAACACATGTTTATTCATTAATTAACAAGTTTTATATACCTACCTCTTATCTCCACAAAGGTTACGAGCTGTAGTTTCGTTGAGGAAAAAGATAATAATATAATTTTCCCTTGTTTTACTTGAAATTTAATGTTATTTTTTATGGTTAATGATTATGTTTTTGTTCACAAGCTGGACCCAGGATAAAGCCAGCCGGATAAACTGAAAGGAAGGTAATATAATGACTAGTGTTGCTTATGGTTCGTTGAAGCGAAACCAAAGACATAAATTGGTGTCCCTCACAGAATCCAAATGACTGTTCAATAATTTAATGAAAATAACTATCACTGACCAGATTATTATAAGGTTTCACAATTAATCAGTAAACTGCGACAGTTTCACACACTACTGCTAATATTAGGTAAGAAATAGGGGAACTAAGGAACAGTATACTGTATTAGCTGAATAAATCATTTTCTTTATGGAGATGCACCATGCGGATATGTGCAACTATTTACAAAACAAAATGTACCTCTCTCCTCGCATATAAAGAAGGCATCGCAGTCTTCGGCCGAATAACTTGAGAACTCGCGACCATCGCGCTTGAGTTCAAGGACTCCATGTTAAGTTAGAATAAAAGTCGTCTAGCAATTTCCTGTATAATTTTATAACGAGCTAAAATTTTTTACTAGGAAAAGAGCAACCTGCTTGTTTGTTTATTAATTAGACTAATAGGAAACCCGGTTAGTTCCTGCTCGTTTCTTATACACGAGGAAGATTGGACACACAAATTATTTATTTAGTTTCTATGCAATATTTAGTTCAATATATTTTTATTAAAAAGGAGTACAACATTTATAAATATAAAAAGCAGTAGCCCGCCAGTAACTGGAGAAATCCAAACTACCGGCGGTCAGGGCTCAAGAGAGTGGAATTTCCGGACAATACGCGCCGTGTCCAGAAGTACTGCTTTCAGCATCAGCTCCTTGTCTCAACCATGTAACGCCAGCCTACTCAGGTGTTGGTCGAGGCTTTTGGCTATGAGTACATTGGCAGATACGACTATCGGCAGAATGTTTGCTGAAACTACACCCCACATGCCGATAATCTCATGAACATAATAATATCATTTCCAGTTTACACGAGATTCTCCTCATATGGTATTGTTATATCAATTATCATTGTGCGACGGCTGATCTATCTATAACCACAATGTCAGGTTGGTTAGCAACAATTATCCTGTCTGTGATGATAGTTATCGAACTATTGTAAGTTGTTGATGAATAATCCTGGCTACAAGATTGTGTCAATGCAAGTACTCTCCATTAGCTAAGTAAGAACAACCCCAAATTATATGTCGGATGGATTCCCCGGGGCGGTGACATATCGATCGCCGTTCTATTAATCCCATAATTCCTTTATATACCTTCGGTAATGGTTCGTCAACATAACTTCGTCCATAATTGCACAGATAAAACGTTCCGTCTCTCCAAATAAGTTGCCAAAACGTAGCCAGGATACGGACGCTGAGAAATCTGTATCTGGCCCATGTAGGGCCCGATAGTAGCGTCTGTGCAACTCCTTGCTTTGCCACACGTCCTTGCAATCCTTAGTGCTTAGTCTAGTTTCTCCAGTCCTTGTTAGCCAAGGAATGTGCGGAGTAAGTTCCTTTGACCACTGAGACAACATCTCGATGTGTTCCCTTCTTCCTTTTTAAAAATATATTTTCGGAAACTGCACCCTTCACTGTTGTGGAAGGTTTTGGCTAACATCTTATACGTGACATTATGAAGGCAGGTACAGCTGTGTCGACCACACACTTTTATTGTTGTTTTAATACCACTCGGACAATACGTGGCCGGCGCCGAACGTGGGCCAGTGAGTGTTTACACACACATGGCAATAAAAAGACGTTTAGAATATCTTAAAAATATTGATTCTTACAATTAAAAAAAACATAGACATTTATGCAGACAATTTTCCTTATATTTGTAAAATTTTCCTCGTCGTATCAAATGGGTATATTTTGGTAAAACTTACAATTGCGAATACTTAATAACTTTATATGCACACGACATGTGGGAGCGATGGACAATTTTGACATTTTATTTCAGAAATTTCGCTATTAAAATCTAATTGTGAACTAATATGGGTGGTCCCTATCTATGCAGTAAACCGGTGATCGGGGAGCTGGTCACAAATCCTTGACGCCTAATGTATCTATAAACACTTTAAACTACTATATGTGTTCGATCCACCCAAATTAATATATTTTAGATCTTCCTTAATTTTTGTTTATTCAAATGTCTACTTCAACCGAACTAGTATCTGCCAGTTAGTCCATACACTAACTAGCAGTTAACTATTTACCTAGTATTTTAAGATATTATGCGCACAACGTGTTTATTTTGTATAAATAAATTAAATGTGTGATGTTGCAAATTGTAGTCTTTCTATTTTGGAAGCGAGGGTTGTAAATACAGCTCAGGGACGAGTCATGTCAGGGACTACTACAAAGATCATGGAAATGAATGCATTATGCTAATTAGATTAGGTCTCAACTTGCCAGTCACATCATCACGCGGTACCGCCATTGGAAACTTGTTTTGCACTAAAGTGTTTGCAAATTATTTCACAGAGTATAGGTACGTGTAAATAACACGTATACTATGAGAAATATAGTTAACTTTATTTCTTTATCTAAATGTGGGAAAGCCATGCTTCGGCACGAATGGGCCGGCTCGACCGGAGTGATACCACGGTCTCGCCGACGTGAACCAACGCTTGCGTTGTGTTTTTTTGTGTGAGTTAGGTTACCGGAGGCCCAATTCCCCCCTTCCCAATCTTCACAATCCCCGATTCCCCAACAACCCTTAAATTCCTAACCCCCAAAAGGCCGGCAACGCACTTGTAACGCCTCTGGTGTTTCAAGTGTGCCCATGGGCGGCGGCGATTGCTTACCATCAGGTGATAAGTCTGCTCGTTTACCGGTTTACCATAGAAAATAGTAAAGTAAAGCTCAAAACATAGTTTATACTTTTAACTATAGCAATTATATATTTTTTTTTATTTTCCTAGATACTTATCGTTTCTTTTCGCAAACATACATTTTCTTCCTATGTGACCGTATACAGTACAAATGGCGCATTGTTTTAAACCGGTGTATGCACTTACACACCCAGTTTGGTCATCAAGTTATTGTTGTGTGCGTTCTGTGCAGTCCGTACTCATTCCGCGTTGAGATGTTAGTTCTAATTGGCCATCAAGGATGTGCAAACAGTTAGTGTCAACATGCAGCGGAACATGGCAACGGTCGTAGCCTTAGATACAGCCATACAGCAATCTTGCTGAACAATACTATATATATATGAGTGTATTATAGATAAGTGGGTTCGTAATGAAAGGACATTCACGTCGAAACATGTACATAGTAGATATGTGCCTACGTATTTGTTTGTTTAGGTATGTGGTGAGTAATGCAGGACTAATGTTACAAATACACATTCATGGAGAGCTGTATTGCAAGGCGTGCTATTGACTGTCTGTATCGGTGTCGCGTTCTCTCATTTGCGTCGTTATCGAGCGATGCACTCGCGCGGCACACTGCCCGAGAGCGCCGCCTGTGGTCTATCCATGTTTGATTAGTTATGTATGTTAAAGCCTCCAAATTATATTATAGTCGACGCAGTGTTAGAGGTCAAATCTGATATTTGCCAGTCTTTGTACTGCTATAACCTGTTATGCACGTTGTGAACGTTCACATAAAAAATTAAAAGGTCGAATCTATATTATGAATTCATTGCTATGTTACTCATATACTCTCATAAACAATATCACGTATAGACCATCAAAGGACAATGGTCTATGTTGGGCCCACTCATCAATAGGAGTACGATACCCCTCTATAGATAGGTATTCTTGGGCAGGATAAAGCTTAGTATTACGAATAAGGTCAAAAGTCTGTGCTTTCGGAGTTATATGGTTATTGGCGGTTATAGTACCAAACTTTGATTTAAAAAAAGTGTTCCTATTTAAACAATTAGTGATCGGAACTCACTTACGAAGTTACGAACACATTCTAGAAAAACATTTCAAAAGTCATTGTCTACATTCCTACTACTTCTACTAACACTTTAGGAAGGTAGTTCGTTAATGAAACTACCACCAGCTTTGATATATTATTATATTTTCTGATCCGGTGATCACAAACTATTTATTTTAACGCGACGACATAGCTGGCAGTATTATTGAAATAAATATTTGTGTACCTATGACGATTTGCAACGAAGTCAAACTTATCACGGCTGCTGTTGTCATAGAAGCCAGAGGAACGTTACTGGGCGGAAATATAAAAGATGAATCGTAGAATGCGTTGCTAATCTCAAAAACAGCTAAACCAAATTTTCTAATTCTTGTTTTTGAGTTTGTTATACATATTATGTAGTTAAAAAAATATTCTTATGTAAGAAAAATAATAATTAACAAAGATGGGTCCGCTAGTTACCGAATATAAGTAGTGTTTACAATATGTAGTATGTTGCAGTAAGAGTATGTGTGTTGCAGCTTCAGTGAGACGGACCCGCCGGCGGCGCCCGCGGCGCTGGCGCCCGACTCGCGCGACATTCTGCTGCTGTACGCGCGCGAGGGAGACCTCGGGCAACAAGTCGTCGACGCACTCAAGGACCTCATCACAGAATCCACTGGAGCCAAGGTAACTTGACTGTCATCTACTACTGCACAGGAAGCCTCTGTTTACAGAAAACCACTTGCATACAACTGGTACCCGCGACTCTGACGACGTCGTCGGTCCACCTAAATGGATGGCCTGCCAAGTATAGCTAGCGCTAAGTGTACGTCAACCTGTACGCTATTCGCGTTCATATTAGACATTCAACCGATTTTAACTTCTATTCCGTAGGTATAAAGGTGGCATTAAGAGCAAAAGCGTTAAAAAACCAGCTACTTATGCAGACGCCATTTTTGTCATTCCACTAAAGTAAACAAAGTCACAATCTGAATCCATAAATAGTTTTTAAATATCTATTGTCATTTTTAATGGAGTGTATGTAGATGTCTCTTAATTTATATTTTCTTTAGGAAATAGAGAGTAAAGTTCCTTAAGAAAAGGAGGATCCTCCGACCAGGAGAGATGATCGTGCCTAGCGGGCTGTCTGGCCAACTGTTGTTGTTGGTTGGTTGGGAACTTTACTATCTGCTCCCTAACCCAGTATAGATAGGACGTCTTTCTGAAAAATCGCTCTCGATTAACCTAATCCTCCCTCTGAAGCAGTTTGGAAACAGTCAAACCAGCCAAGGTATCTCTGTATAACTCGATACAATCGATACCAGTCTGTAATCTGCAGTCGACTATTGCCCGTATGTGTCATTGTGTACCGTTATAGTACGTATACCTAGTTTCAGCTGCGGGAGCTAATAGTGCCTACGGTAAATTGTTATTTCAGTCCAGCATACCTATTTACTTGTGATTCAATGTTGCAATATATTTAAAAATCTTGTTAGTTGTTATAATAAATATTTTCCTCTTGTAAAATATCTAAAAATATATTTCTTTTTCCTGTTAGTGATCATCCTGGCGTTTATCAGAATGCAGATAGGTATAATTTATTAGTAAGTACCTACGGACAGTAACCCTTGGTGCAACAACACCTGCTTAGCATTTGTTGTTCAACTGTCAAAGGTCTTAAGTCAATGAATCTAAGTAATAAGATAGGTATAAAATAAGTAAAAATCACTTAATAGGTTAAGCAATATTTACATGTTGCTCAACTGGCTTTTATCTATTTTTGGTAATGTAGGTATATGTAACTATGTAAGTAAACATGTGTACACTCGTCACAAAACAAAAGCCCTAATGTGACCTGTGTCTGTTCTCAAAATGTTGTAACTTCGTAACTTGCGTTACAGCAAATATTGAACCCAGTGGAGTTTGAAAGTGATTGTATTAAATTACAATTATTTACAGATGCTGATGCTTATGATATGAGTTTCGCTGACGGACATAAGTTCAGTTTTATATGTAAAAATACGTGTGAATCTGGGAGCACGGTAGTGCCCCCGCCAAGTCGAGCAAATAATAAACAGCACGACCGTCCTTTTCTCGAAGCCATTCAGACTAATTTCGATCGCCTATAACTTGTTTGTGGATAAAATAAGAAGTTTAAATTTTCAGATACTAAGCAGGCATTGTACAAATATGGTATATTTCAATTTTCATTCATTTTGAACTATTTAGTTTAAGAATTATAACATGTCTAAGTTTCGAAATTTTGTCAATGGCTGACTGACAGATCATCAAAAGTATAAGGCACTTCTGGGAGATATAGAAGCTTCAAATTTTATTTAGAATACACCTAGTGTTTAGTACCTACACCTTTGAAATCCATATTTTACGTACGTAATCATGCAATAGATCATAGAAATTCGTAAACATGAAATAGACTAAACAATATAATACGAGAAATGTCAATGTGTTTTCTTGCGATGCAAAATAATCGACTTGATATTATAGAGAGGGAGAGAGACTTGGGCTTTTTTACAGCATGGTTTTGATAGTATAGTCTGTGGTATATAATAGAATGTGTGTGTACGGTTGGAGAGTGACGTGTGGGGGTGTGTTGCAGGTGTACGACCTGTTCAGGCCGGAGGTGGTGAGCGCGCTGGGCGCGGCGCCGGGCGCGTGGCTGCGGGCCGCGCTGGCCGGCGCCCGCCGCGTGCTGCTGCTGCAGGGGCCCGCGCTCACCGCGCTCTACGACCTCAGGTTGCAGCAAGACCAGCGGGGACTCACGCGTAAGTACCACTCCATTGTTTCAATTTCTCACTAAATACACAATGTTAGATGCACTATTTATTTATCAAAAACTATACAACGTACATAGCTTCGTCCCTCTCGCACTGCTCAATAATCGACCATTCTGTCTGACTCAATTGTAATAGCAGACTAAAGCCCCAGATCGCACGTAGCGTTTGGTTACTGCTTACTTATTATTTTACGAGTGAGTTCAGTAAGTTTATCAATTTACGAAAATGTGGACGTAAATATTACAATTTATCTCCTTAGAATCCTACGAAAGTTTATAAACTTCCTAGTAAATTGATAAACTTACGGATCTTGTTATTTTCCGATGACATGTGTATAATTATTTATTATGTATGGTTGTATGGGCAGTCCGCGGCGCGGCGCTGGGCGCGAGCGTGATGTACCGGTCGCCGGCGCCGGGCGACGACCTACTAGCTGCGGCGCTGCGACTCATCGCCGACTCGCCGCACTCCCACCACCACTACCACAAGTACTACCTCGCCACGTACGTACACTCCGTCTTTTACTACTTTATAGCTTCTGTACACTACTGTGGCCATCGGTAGATAGCCACTTAACCAATAGATACAATACATTGCATCTCGCGTCAATCCGCATCCCGGTTATTCCGCCTGAAAGGCTATCACAACCTCCGTGCTTGGTAAGGTCCTGGCATTTATTAGTCAATGTCGCGATTTAAGGTCTCAGCACACATATGGGATCGGAAAGGGATCGTAACCGTAACGCCTTTCGCCTCGCTGTCAACCAGGCGTCAACCTACCGTATGCACGTAACGAAAGCGTATCAGCAGCGCCTGTACGTCAACTCGGCTACGGCTAGGCGACACCGACTAGACTAACACGATAGTTAGTCGGTACGGAGAGACGTAAGCGCGGGGACGGAGAAACGTAAGCGCGGGGACGATGAGCCGTAAGCGCGGGAATTCAAGTTCGGAGCCTGTTCCGAGGCGAGGCGATTACGTTATTATTCCGATTAGTGTGCGTTTAGAGAATACAATCCCGAGCATGTTTTTCAATCCCGGGATTACGGGATTTTAAATGTGTAATCCCGGGATCCCGGGGCTATCCCGGGATTAGACTTTGTGGTTTCTAATTGGGCTCAAATGAAAACAGAACTTGAGTTATTTAAAAAAAATGATTTTAATATCGTTGCACAATATAGATCACATCACAACACAATACAGTACGAAACGAAAATTCACAAAACAATCAAAATTCTTTTGCAAGAAATTTAAAAGACAACACAACAAAACTAATTAGAATTTCGAAAATACAATCGCAGGAATATCAAAGCATCCAACGTTTCACTTCCAAGCCTGCTTCGTAGTTTATTGCCAATATAAGCAGCAGCTGAAAACGCTCGCTCAGGTTCTACGCTGGTTGGAGGAATAGACATTAGATATTTATTTGCTATTTCTAAGTGATATCCACGAGTTCCTCCATTTTCGAACAGGCTCATTTCACGTCTAATACTATTTGCCAACCCTGATTCATTTTGTATTTGTACTTTAGGATCTGGGGAATTCATACTCTTATCAATTTCCAGCTGTAACTTTTCCTTTAATGTCAATTGGGGTTGGGGGATTCCTTGCTGTAGCTCATCATCTATTTGTGATCCTGACATTTCTTCTTCTTCCGTGTCATCTCGACTATGAAGTCTTTTAATAATACTCTTTATTTGCTTCCTCACTAAAGCCTGTGTAGGAACTGGAAATAAGTCTTGCCATTCCAAATCCGATAGTAACTGATCTTCATCATCTTTTCGTGGATTTTGTAAATAATTCAACACACCAGTTAAATCATCACTTCGTTCAAAAACAACTACTAAAAATCCCGAGATTAGCCAAGTACAGTCCCGGGATTTTCGGGACAAGAAAACGGCCGGGATCCCGGGATCCCGAGATTCGGGATCCCGGGATTGTATTCTCTATGTGCGTTGCAGTAGGGAGTTTAATACAAACCATTCTGAACGGCTCGAGGCGATACGGTGACGATCCCTTTCCGATCCCATATGTGTGCTGAGACCCTTAATTGGCGTGTATCAAGCGAGACTCCGGAAAAGTATATACTGGTCAAATCTTCTCTTAAATTACAAACCATTAAAGAATTAGAATAAATTGGTTCTCCCTTTTTTGATATTACAACGTTTCGTCGAAAATAACTTCGACCAAAAAGTATCGCGAATTTTTATAAAAAAAAAATTGTATCTTGTTCAGCTCCTCCTTCGATGCCCGTCATTGTCTCGTCAATCGTGGCGTAGCGTCGTCCTTTCATGTGCCTATTTAGATTCGGAAACAGCAAAAAGTCACAGGCTGGATGCGGTATCATTAGTGTGTTGGTTTTGGCCAAGAAGTCGTCATCAATTCTGCGGCGACCCGTCTCATGCCCAAATAATCGATTAAAATCTAATGGCACAAGCCAATCGATATGCCTACGTCCTCGGCATTTTCTCTAACGGTGAATGGACTGTTGGCTATCACCATTTCCTTCACTTCAGCATTTTATTCGTCTCGTCTCTTCTTCGTCTGCTATTGAAGTGCTCGGGCCGACACGCTCGTCGTCGTTCACATCTTCTCGGTCTTCTGAAAACGTTTTGCACTACCGATAAACGTTGCTTTTGTCCAAAGTAGCTTCTCCGTATGCCACAGTAAACATTCACAATGCATCCGCGCATTTAATTACGTTTTTTACACAAAATTCTTTGTTCTATTTATTTAAATAGGCAAAAATCGAAGCCGATCGAGAGAGACATGAGCCAGCAAAGCAGTTGTGAACAATTAACTGAACGTTCGAAATTACCGAAATTGTCAGCATAAGTGAGGGACAATTATGTACCTACAAAAAAACGAAATTCGAATATATTTATTTTCACGTAACCCGCGAAAATTCAAAATTCGCGATACTTTTTGAACACAGCGTGTATAATATAATACTTTATATGTAGAGACTATTATTTGCTAAAACTTGTGAATATCGGTGTGTGATTGATATGTGTTTGTACGTCAGTGTGTCGGGGCTGGAGACGGACATCCTGCCGAGCGTGGTCCCCTACCGCCGCTACGTACTACCCGAGGCGGCGCGCGTGCTCGTGGCCGACCTCGGCGGGCCGCCCCTCACCGCGGGCCCGCAGGCGACCACTGAGTCCCCCCCGGGCGGGGCGGTGCGCGCGGCGACGCTGGCGCGGCTGCAGCAGGCCGCGGCCGCCATGCTGCAGCACGCCACGCTGCACCCCGACTACTTGCACGAGGAACTCATACTACTGCAGCCCGACGCGTAACCCACTGCTCGCCATCTCCGACCATGTTCTATCCACACGTTCATTTCTTTACCCTTTAAGCACCCACAGTTAGCTATAGATAACAAACAAAATAAATAGAGTTACTCAGGTACACATTATTCTCGCAACAAGCTAGATCATCTGATTTGAGTAGTGCTAATTGCAACGACTGAGCATTTATGGTTATGCAAACTAAACGTGTATACGAAGTTTCATATCAATCGGTTCAAAATATCTGCTTCAAAATTTAGTTGTAAGATTCCACTTCACAGATATACTGTATACAATAATAAAAGCTTGTAAAACGACATTTTTGTCGATTATAGCTGACAGTGGCCGATTGACACAATATTTGTTTGTCATCTATAGCGGACGGCGGTGATCAAAGGATGACACCACTTCACTTCTCCCAACCGATGGCATTTATAGAACGATACGTTCTAGTCGTTTTATATAAATTGCGAGATTCTACTGAATATAACTAGGATTAGTGCGTAACGTGTAACTTGTACGTGATATTGTAAATATTAATGTAGAGCTATATAGTGCTTCCATGACATACCGTGGGCAACGTATAGGCGCCATGCGTCGAATCTCATCATATTGTTATAATATGCTTCAATAAAGAAAATATCTACCTAGGTTACAAAATAGCGATGTAAATTATTCGTTAGAGATTACTTATTATAAATCCACTTTACGCTGAAGAAAAATATTATTTCGTGTTTTATATCTCATATACTGAATATATTGTTATTGTGTACCTACATAGACATACTATATGTAATTGAAATATAAATCTCTCTAATGTCTTGCGACAAAAATGATCTCGTACGTTTACTGGAGAAATGAAACACGTTGCTACATGTAACAGAAGTACACTACTATACGATATAATACTATGTAGATATATACGTAAGTAAATAATACACAGTACTTATACTAAAATGGCTGCTATTAAGTACATAAGTATATAATGTAATACTTGTAATGTTATTTTTAAATAATACATGTTTCATATTACTGTTATAATATTGGTAGGTACTATACATTTCATACACAACAATAGAATAATCTAACCTCCACCATTGTGACATCACAGCTATGAAATCTCCCAAATTTGGTGGAGTTAGCCAAAAAGGATTGGTAGTATAATAAAACAATAATGTTCTGTAACATAAAACCAATTTTAGAATTGGTGTTATTAAAAAATATTAACGCTTTTTGTTTGCTACCTGTATTTTAATGTGAGACAAAAGAAATGTCACCAGACCTACTTATTTAAAATGCGTGGTACTGAACTTGCTATATTATGTTGTCACTGGTTTTGTGATATCATCGTCGTCAAAAGACTACTATTGCTGAACAAAGGTCTCTCCCTTAAAGGGAGCTGCCATAATCACCGAGCTTGGCAGGCGGCTCGGGGATCGCAGTACGGTTTCCAACTGATTAGAAGAAGCCTGTCCTTCAGTAGGTCTGGTTCAAACCCAACACATGTGTAATGAATACAGCGCGTGATTTTAATCAACATTTTCCTTCATGGAAAACATTTTATGATATTATGACATGTATAAGGATAATCTAATTTCATAGCTTAGATGATACATTGTGATTATTTTGGTACAATATCGATCTTGCCGGTTAAGTATGAAATACTAATGTATGCCGGGAAATGTTAGATGCCTGCTAAATAATATTGTGTATATATATATTGTATGTATAGTGTAAATGTAGGTATTGTTGTCAAGTTGTTGTCTGTGTCGTTATATTGTTTGTATACCCCTGTACCTCTCTACTTCCCTGGGACTATCCAATTCACTCTCTATTATCGATATAGTAGAAAACGAAGCAAATTCATAAGGATATATATATATTGTAAGACATATTAAATTATGTTTAACGGTTGTGTCAATGCGAAGTCAATGTCAATCCGAAATCTATGGATCGATACAGATGAATGGCGATTTTTATCAAAAATCGAGATCGATCCACAGATTTTGGATTAGGATCAATTGTTAATTTCGACCATTAGATCACATAACGTAACTTATCGAGTTTCGAGTCATGTTTGGGGTTCATATTCATAAATAGCATTGTGCGATACTGGTCGAATAACCTCGTCAACGACTTCAATCGCTGCATTGCTTCATGTTCAATTGTTATTCTGTTATCGATGAATAGATAGTGATTTGGTGAGATGTCCCTCTTCCCTCATAGTATAAGGTAACCACGTGGTTTCAGTTGCATTTGTTTGCCGTGACCTAGTGTCGCGTCTGTTTGTGCATGAAGAGATGCAACGGAATTGTTAATCAGATGCAATAAATAAATATGTTGACTTTTTGCACCATTTTCTTTATTTGTTTCACTTGTTTTGTTTTTATCCTTCCACAGGTGTTACGGTGTTCAGAGTAGACTCGTAGCAATTAAAGTTTACCACCACGTTTGTTATATTTTGAGTTAAATCCTTTCCCTTGTTAATAAATATAGCAACTTATTTTCATTTCAATATATAATTATTTCTTTATCATCAAAAAATATTATAAGTCCCTTTTCTCTTTGCATATCATGTAAAACAACAAGCAAGCATATTACATGATATTATTAGATATATGAAATATTTTTTTATTTTTCACAGTACCGATTTAAGTGACATTTGTATGCACGTTAATTTAACTATTTTTGTGACTACATATATTATTTAAACCTACTCTAAAGTTTGCGATAGGTTATTTACAACACTTACTACTTTCTGTACCATCATTGATAAAGAGAAAAGGTTACATAGTGCCTAAGATATTATAAAAATATCACAAAAGTATTAAAAGAACAAGTATTATGATTTGTTAGTACTTGAGTAAGGTTCGCAGATGATAATTTGAAATTTCGCGCGGTGTGTGAGCGAGAGGTTCGTGTCGAGTGAGACGGCGCGACGTGGAGCAGGTAACAGACATGGCGTCGCGCTATTCATTGCGCCGCGATGCCGCCCGATACACACTGCGCTCCGACAGACTATAGTGGATGAGACTCCAGTGTTGGTACTATTACCTACTATCTTCCTTCCTACCTTTGCCGAACGCCATCGTTTATGTCTTGTTGTTAGAGAAAGTATAAAGTTCCTACTAATATTTTATCGAGGAAGTTCTATGAATAAAAAATCAATGCAAAATAACAAATCTAATTTAATCTAAATAAGGAAAATTAATGTTAAAAGATTATTGTGTAGACTTGGTTCCTTTGCAATCCTACTAGAGAAGTTAATATTAGGTGTATGTACCTTCGTGCGCTTAGTAAGCCTAATATTAATCGTAAGTTATGGTTGGTCACAGAATACAGTAATGGTAAACAAGGTAGCACAAGTAAAATGAAATCATTGAACATTGTAACATGTACAGTGAATATTTTGCCTTGCCAGTGTGTGACTAGAATGTCCATAGTGTGCTAACATGCGCAACTTTTTATCAGCGATTTATTATCAGGCCAGTATTATATAACTGTTGGTGTGTGTATGGTCCGTCTCACTCACACTCACGCGGCGTGCCCTTACCGCGATCGTCAGAGCGAGACGCAAGATGTTGCATTAAATTTCGATCCTATTCTGTAATGTTTTGTCCAATCGCGTCCGATCTCTGCGTGTTCCGGTTCTTTGTCATCAATGGGTTGCCGGGCGAGTCCATTTGGAGTGCCACTCGAAAATGTTTTACGCTATATTTAAACGAGATTTTAAGCCATGAAACGATTTAAATTCCGTCCGATGGTTATATCTATGATATAAATCGCGAGTTTCGTTCCGGGCCGCAGTATTTAACGCGATCGCTCTTAGGCCCTTTCGGTATTAATGAGTCGGGCCCACTTCAGCTGACTGCGTCGTACGCAAGGCTACTCTAACTAAACTAGTAGTAGTCCGGCGTTCGAAGGAGACGGTCGGGTGCGGACGCGTGCGAGTGATATGCGGATATGTTATTGAGGTTTAAAATGTTTTTGGAACGTTTCCCATAGGCGTGAGGGCTCGTAGATCTCGCGAGTGAGTCGGACAGCGGTGCTAGTGCAAGCACAGTGCGCAGGGGGCAGCCGGCCGCAGCGCTGAGTGCGGACGCGGACGAGCGGAGCGAACGACGCTCAATAATGCTCAAATTCCTGACTCACAAGCTGCGAACGCATTCGTTGAATGAGGAGAGCGTTTCCGAGAAGGTGGGTGTCGGCGCGGCTTACGACTCTGAAGGTCACTCCGCCACCAGAAAATGGCCGCCGCAGAACAAAGGAGCGGAACATCCCGCGGCCGGCCCACGCCCAGAGCTGCACGCACGCCTGTCTGAGGCTGCTTGTTTGTTGCAGGTGGAGGAGCGGGACTCCGGCACCGAGTCGGACGACGAGGCCGAGCGCGCCGAGCCCGGTGAGTACTGCTCCACTACACCCTCGGCCTCTCGCCTCTCGTTTCCCTGCTTCCATCAACATAACTCCCGGTTCAACGTCACTAACTGCCGGTTGACACGTTACTCTAGAATAATTGAAAATCGATTTTGCAATCCGTCACACGAAAAGGAATCTGTATTTGATAACGCTCAGGTGATAATGTCATGGAATAAAAACAAAATACAATGTAGGTAGAGTAGTTACCTTGTGTGTATGGTAATCTGTAGTATTATTAGAATCTTATTAGCATACTGACCCACCCAGGTGCGGCTCGCATTGTTTATTTTCTATTGAATTTACCGAAAAGAAGCGCCTGGAAGGGGCTCCGATTGACAACTAGTTATCGAGTTTACATTATTCTGGTCCGCCAACCAGCCACGAACAGTAGGTACCCATTTAGCGCATGGCCGGGTGTTCCGTGTGATAAAGACCCATTTCTTTGTTAATGTCTGAGATGACCTTGGCGGGCGACCTTGAACTTTTATCGACGTTATCCGGCGTAAATTGAAACATTACGATGATGTCTATGAAGAGGTAGATCAGTACTATCATTTACACGGTTTCTGTAAACGTAGAGAGGGTTTAATATTCCGTTTTACGTGTCAATACGTATTGTCTACTCAACACAGTCGCTGCCTCGCAGCTAGCTAGGCAGGCAGGTAGGTAGGTAGGTAGGTACGTGCTAACTATTTAACAACCGGTATGGAGAAATGATAGATCGGCTAACACACGTACTTTACTCATGACATCATGATGTTCACGATGGTAACCACATAGGTTTTAGTATTTCATATTTTGTTTTGTTCATTTTGTCCATGTCATTCGTGTAGCCATCACAGTTTACCGTAGTGTAAGCCAGATTGATGGTTTGGAACAGGTGAAGCTGCTACCTGATAAAACTACTTTAACCTTGTAGTAGCAGTAGTAGGAATGTTTACTATTAGGTAGAAGGTATATGGTACAAATAGCAAGATACCAATATCATCTACCCACTTTCCTGTAAGGTGTATTTATTACCTAGTACCTATTTTTTAGTATTTCATAGTAGGTAGATAAATTAAGGTTTTTGTAAAAAAGAAAGAAGTCTTGGAATGTAACATAGGTAACCTATATTTGTCTTAGCATATATTTCTTGTTCCGTTTTAAATACAGGTGATCGCTCACGGAATTAACTGCTTTAATTTATTATTGCATAAATGCCTGGTTAAATATCTACCTTACTATTACTATATGGATGAGGATGGTCGTTCATGTTCAGCTTGTGCGCTGCGCTGTGCTGCTGTCAGTTTGAGAATGTTGCCAGACTCGGCTCAAAGCACTGCCTGTCAAACTGGTGATACTGATAACCTTCCGAGCCGTGATAGATGTGCACGTTACGTAACCCGTGCGTGCATATCGTACCCCCAGTGGAAAAAAGGCATAAGACGAAAATGGTGATTTTTCAGTATGGCGAAAAAATTGAATTTATGGGCATATTTACTTTATTTTCAAACGAAGAAGAATTATTCTTGTATCAAAAAAAGGAGAAAAAAGTTGCACTGCGTGTTGTATTTAAGTTAGTACTAATGTTTAAAGTTTATTAGGAATTGTAAAAAAAAATATTATGCTATTTTTCAAAATGTAATGAAATACAGGATTCTGAGTATCAAAATGTATGCCAGACTTTGCCAGAAAAGAAAAATATTTCAAAAAGTATGTTGTATTAAAGCAGTAATGAACTTGTAAATACAAACATTTATGCTAGTATAAGTAAGATTACTACATTATTTCCTTTATTACAATTATGTTTGAAATGTATTAGCAATACTTACCCCATTTTTCAATTTAGGGGCTTGCTAAGGTAACTTAAATAAACAAAGATAATTACTATTTTCTACATTAAATTTTAGGTATAAACATATTATTAATTAATATGTCATTTTTTTTAATTTATTATTTGCGTTATATCACATAATCTACTAATCCTTAAGAAAAAAAGTGATGGAATATAAATTCTCAAAACTATTTTCTTGAATTAATTCGTCAAATTAAACAAGAAAAATATGAAAAAAATATGTGCGTATGTATCTTTAAACGTACTTTTCAAATATGATAAAATCGATGATTCAATGTAAATTCACTTATGCCTATTTTCCACTGAGGGTACGATATGTTACCGCGTCCATCATAATTGAATGTGCCAAAGTCTAAGTGTAACGCTATTAAATACACGAATGATTATCACCCGGTTAGCGAGCTGCCGGTTTCGCTGATAATGTTTGCCTTCCGTGACGTTTTCTATGTAAACAAATAAAATGTTATTTAGGGTGTGTCCAATAAATGGCTCAGTCAACATCAGTTCGGTAGTGTCAGACATAGGTCGTGTGATGTTGTGCCTACTTGTTGAAACAGTTGCCGATTGTGCTGCCCTCTCGCGCTCTCCCGAAATGTCGCTGAACTAATTAGCAAGAGTAAGAGAAAGAAATTGAATGTAGATATTTAGCCAAGCACATAGTACATAACAATTAGTAGTTACCCACTAACTATAGAAACTGTCCGCAACTTAATCCTGTAATTTTATTATAGTTAACGACCTACCTATAAAGTTACTAAAAAAATTGACACGTCATTTCTAGTGTGCTTCAAAACTCTTGTAGTTAATTGAAATAAAATGGTATTCCTTTATGAGTTCTATGGTCATGCAACTATGCAATTACTTGTATAAATAGTTACATGGTACCTACCTGCTTTTAAACTTTGAAATTAATACCTGCCTGTGGCGCCCTCTTATTGTTAGTGTTCGGCAAATGGTTTTAAAATATTGTTGAACGATGACCTGTCTCTACAGTCACATCCGCTTCCACGTTACATGTAAACAGTTGGATTGCTAGCGTAGTAGATTGGTACGTTATTATACCTATCTATGTATTTGAAGTCCCGATACGTTGCGAAACAAATGCACTCGCCATGAACTGTTCTAATATCTTCTATCTTATCCGTGGGGATACTTCATGATATTGGTGATACCGAGATAGAGATCAAACAAGTCGTATGTTTGTTTGTTTGTTCATACATCTCGCCGAACTACCGAACATCATACTCGGTGCACGGCTCCGGGGACTGGGTTCTCGTGTTCCTGCTCGTGCAGCCCTTCTTCCATAATGTCAAAGATTCTCAAATTAGTTTGAACTTGAAAAATCCACCTCGGGTGGTCAACCACATGAGTCGCTGTGGTCAAGGAAATTTCGATTGATATTTCTGCTATTGGAGGTAGGTCGGCCTTAGTGGCGTTATATTTCAGAAGTAGAATGCTTCTGACTGCTCAGGCGACTCACTGCGACTGCAACGCGAGCTGGTTTCGCTCGATGTCCCTAATTATCTCGTCATACTGAAGGCGATATTTATTTACTGCGAGGCCGGCACGCAGTCTGATACTCTTCCATATCACTGTCGAGCCACTCACAGAAGGCACACTTTTATTAATTTGTAATCACTATACTTCGATAACTAGCTACGTATCATTCTCTGCTATTTTGGTGTTATCGAGGACGATTAATGCTTGTAATATTTTAATTGTGATTGCAGACGAGTTGAACTTAATAATATTGTGGTTTTCCGTGTTTAATTTATCAGTTACGTTTCACTGACCATAGCATACCCTCTGTGTTGATATTGCACAGTGAGACGGTCAGACAACGCATACAACAGACTACTAATAACATAATTAGATTTAAGACGGTACACACGTGCGGCCGGCGCTCGTATCCTATCGTACTCGGCTTTATTAAATTTTTCCACGCGGCTGATAAGGATATGCTCAAAGCGGGGAATCAAAATCGCTCGCAGTGATATCCACTAATTCCTAGTCAAGTGGTTTAAGAATAAAGAAGCAATAATAGCGCACCTACTTCATTACTGCAAGAAGCCATGCCACTCCAATTGCCTTGCTATGTCAAAACACTTTACAAGGTGTTAGTAACTATTTTGAGTGCTCCTTATTCGACTTATTTTTGACGTGGACCTTATACAGGCATTTTTGAACCCTCAAACTAAAAATGTCCGTCTATCAATCTGTGTTTAAAGTTAGCCATTAGACGTATGTTCGTTATCATTCACTCAGGCTGATGTGTAGATAGCAATGATGTCCATAACACTCGTAGATAATATTGTAGGTAAACACTTTGCTTTACACAAAAAGCGGACAAAATAGTTAGATATTTGTCAGATTTCTCATCTTCAGTTTTGGTTACAGTGTCTTATAGTCAGGGCACGAATATTATTCCATTATTATTTACAGTACGTGCTTTACCGCTGTACTATGTATAATCGAACACCAATATGGAAGTACTGTCAAGGCCATATGGCCAGCTAATCTCCCGTGGCCCTCGGCCGCGTGTGCTAGAGTACACACAGCTGCCTGTTTACTCAGTGGCACCCACAGATATATTGTAACCTAACTTTTAGGACTACCGCAACTAAACTACACAACTGACCACTGTACTAGCACAGGGCAAAGCGTGTGTCTACTTCTTTGTTAGGTCGAATGTACTAGTAGGTGTGCTCCAAACATTTTTCATTATAGGCATCCTTCTCCCAGACTAGTAATACTAAATCTGCAATTAGCCGTCACAAATAATATTGGTGCTATAAAATAGTAGAAATAGGAGGCGTTTACAGGTCCGAGACGATTAGATGTAGGTCTAACTTTTTCCAACCGGTTCAGTCTAGGTAAATCCAGTTACGCCACTTAAAAACCAGTTGTTTGTGCTCTTTTACACCTAATCTAGTACATACTAGCTTTTGCCCGCGACTTCGTTCGCGAGGAATAGTGACTTCCGGCAAATTTTTGGTTTTAACCACATAGTTCCCGATCTCGCGGAATCTCTTCAAAAATGAGACGTAGAAGATATTCCAGGGAACTCTTCAAAAATCAACATAATGAGCTCTGCGTTTGAATTTAATAGATGTATACTCACTTAGGGCATTGAAAAAATAGTTTAAAAACGGACTTAAACTAAAGAAATATTATAATCTTTCCGAACTTAAGATGAAAACTAACTTAAAACTAAAGAAAGCTACGAATTACGAATTTATAACAATTAAAAAAGAAATTATATTACAACCTATCCTCTATGCTATAATAACCAAGCTTAAACTAAATAATTTAAAAGAAACGACTTAAATCTAATCTATCTAATTAATTAATAAATTAGACTTACAATTTTATTAAAAAAACTAACTAACTACAGTAACTACTAATAATCGATATCAAACTAAACCTACGTTAAATAATTTAACCAGAAAACCCAACAAATAAACTTATTAATTGACAAATACAATGAAACCAATTTATTTAGAAATATACGAAACAGCAGGACCACTACAGACAAATAATCATACGACTGGTAATACCTATGTAATACCTATGTCCTTTCTAAGGTTCTAAACTATATTTGTACAAAATTTCAACCTAATCCGTCAAATAGTTGCGGAGATTAATGGTATAAGCATAGAATAGTGTTCGACGTGATTCTTTAATTTGACATAACTTTTTTATTTATGAACCGATTGACATGAAATAAACACTAAATGTAAATTGAAGCATACCACAATATATTCGTGAAAACCGCATCCAACTCGGATCAGCCGTTTCTGAGATTAGCGCGCATAGACACACAGACAAACAGACAAAAAAAGTTAATAGGCTAGTATCCACTATGAATAAATCGGATGGATTAGCGTTTACAATTAATGTTTATGATATATAGCTACAAAAAAATAGAACTATTTAGAAAAATAATTAAAGATTGATAATATTTTTAGAAAAGAAAATCGAAAAAAATAGGCATTTAGTCACGTGACAGTAAACGCCAATCAGAGAATGTTACGTCACGCCGTGTCAAACATGGTTGTTGTTGACGTTTTCATTGAAAAGGACGCGTTGACTACTTCACATTTTATTCGTTTATAGCATTATTCTCAAGTTGATAGTTATCATGGAACCAGGTTTTGTTAAAGCAGACAGTAATAACTTGCCTAGAATCGACGCAATTATGCTTGGCCGATTTTTCGCGTCAAACAATGACTTTTGCTCATCGGAATTTCGCAATATCAAAACTTCGATGTAAGTATACCCAATTGTAAAAATATTTAAGCTTAAATTAAAGAAATATACAGTTTCAGTATAAACTAACATATCTATTATGTAAATTTATTTTGTAGAGCAATTTTTTGTTAATTTTGAGGTTAGAATTACGAGGTGTAAACAAGTGATAAATTAATGTGAAATAATTTAATTTCAGGTCATCACGAGCTTCTTACGGAGATGACGCCGTAAGCTATGTGCAGCTTAAGCGAGAAAACAAATTTTGTACTGTAAAGTGCAAAATATGTCCAGAACACAAAGTTCATGCCAAATTATATGGATGTACATTGGTGGTTGATGAAGAAGATGACATTATTCTGTCTGTCCAGTGTCAAGACTGTGTAGCATCACAGGGTGGCTGTAAGCACGCTATAGCGTTCCTTATGTGGGTTCATCGTCGAAGTGAGGAACCATCATGCACTTCTGTGGAGTGCTATTGGAAGAAATCCAAACTGTCTCAAGTTGGTACTACAATTAAATATATGACAGCGAAGGAATTGTCCAAAGGAAATCCCATATTACCAGCAAATCCATCTGTTTTTAATAATTTTTTAGAAGAGGCAAGAAAGAGAAAAGTTGAGGACTGTCAACTTTTAAAATACCAACCTACTTATAGTGAAAGTGAAACATGGGCTATCTCAATGCATCAACTTACTTATAAGTTTAAAGAAAGATGCGTTGAAGATTTTTTGAAGAAAATTGAAATAACAGCATCTTTAATCAAGAAAGTGGAAGAGGAAACAAGAGAACAGTCTAATAGCGCTCTGTGGTTTGAACTGAGATATGGTCGAATAACTGCTTCAAGAGCATTTGAAGTAAGCCGATGCAAAACAAGTGACGGCACACTCATTTCCCTCATACTAGGTGGTAAAATTCCTGATACTCCGGCCATGAAACGTGGCCGTGTTCTAGAAAATGAAGTAAGAAAAACTGTTGAGAGCAAAATAAAAAAAAAAGTTAGTAAGTGTGGCCTCTTGTTAAATTCTAAGTACCCAATGATTGCTGGTTCACCAGACGGAATTTTCGAAGATGGGATAGTTGAAATTAAGTGTCCTATTAGTAAAACAACATATAAAAATTATATAAAAAATGCACTGGCTACAGAAAAATATTATGCCCAAATGCAGCTTCAGATGTATTTATCACAAAAGAAAAACTGTTGCTTTTGTATAGCTGACCCAGACTTTAGTCAAAATAAAAAAGTGGATATAATAAATATAGAATTTGATCCTCAATATGTTGAGAATTTTATCAATAAGTTATTAAACTTTTGGAAAATTAATATATATCCTTTATTATATCAGAGTGTAGAGTGAGTATGTTTGGATTTTAAATAAAAGTAACATTTTAAATTAGTTATATATATAGTTGATGATACTCATAAACTGCATAACTAACAGTGATTCAAATTTAGACTGAACAGGAAGATTCAAATTTATGAGTGAGTCTATGAGTATCACCGACAATACATTCTTGTATTTGTATGTATGTCCGCTAGTATTTTATAAAATAATCTTACACTTTATTCATCAAAGTGTAGACTTAGACTAAGTGTGTGTATGTACATAATATATGTTTTGAATAAAAAAGAAATAATTTTGAAATTTTGTTTTATTTTACTAAAGAATCTTGCAAATTAATTAAAGCACAGGCTATGATTACTATGTCATCGAGTATTTTTACATGTTTTAAATTAACACATGCATGTGGTTTAAGCATATAAAATTCACGTAAGCGCCGAATAACTCTTTCTACGTGTATTCTCAAGCTGGCTATCTGTTTGGTTAGCTTTGCTTGACTTTTGCTCATTTTCACTCCTGTTTCAACGCTTGGAGGCCTTACTAATGTAATATTTGATTTTTTGAGATACTGCTCTACATGCTTAAAGCCCCTGTCTGCCATAACAATCATACCACTTTTTAATGATTTCACAAAGTCACATGATTCCACTACACATGTGTCAGTTGTCCTGCCTCCAAATCCAGGAGAAATATAATTAACCAATCCATTTGGTGTGCATGATATTAAATATTTTATGGTATTTGTTTTTTTATATTCAGACCATGTCAGAGCTTGGTTTATTGCCTTAGATGGCTTTTGGATCTCAATTTCAAGGCAGTTGATAATGCAACTCACATTATAATATTTGTGTCTGAATGCCATAGGTAAGGTCCTTTTAATCATATCCCTGTCTAGCTCCACAATAAAAGGACGCATAAAGCTAGCTATCAGAGGTATATTTTTTAAAAATATCTTGCTTAAACCTGCTGGAGTCATTCCATAATCATCTGTGAGCTGATTAAATTTAACATCCAAACGTATCTTATTTAAACATAGCAATATATGATGTTTAGGAATATTTAATTCAGCTTTTAGTATGTCAATTAAGTAGTAACAACTGCTCGGAACACCAATGTATATTCGAGGTTTCTTTTCAATTTTTCCAATTGTGTGCAACAGTGTCTTATCAACTTCTAGTCTTCTGTCTTCTGCAATTAATTCACTACAGTCAGAAGATGATTGAACTTGTAATGATTGCACTGATGACGAACAACTGTGGGTGGCAACAGATGGTGTATATAAAGATATATCACTATCAGAGTGCTCTTCTTTATTCAATACAGTTCTTGTAACTTTGCTTAGATTGGAGACAGAAGGATATGTTTTTTTGATGATCTCAGCTTTAAACGGGGATGTGGAACTAGATATTATTGATGGCTTCAAGGGTGATGATGCCTGGTCTTTTGTTTTGATATTGATCTGGACAGCTTTACTTCTGAATTTCTGCGTTATACATGCTTGAACTGATTTTTCTACTTTATGCTCACATGTAACTTCTGGCTCATTTTGTTCAACTGTTTGGAAATCTGCAAAAAGTAAAGTAATTAATTTCATAATGATGATTAACTACTTACTTATTGAATAAAATTATTTGTTTTGTTTATTACTCATACACACCTGAACTTGTTTGAGGAGTATCTTCGAGAGACGAACTTGGAATACAACTTTTATCTAATTCATTAAGACACTCTGCTATTGTCGTAATTCTTTGTTTTTTTACTATGTATGGTCGTTCTGTGCTGCTACATGTTCGTTTTCTTCTATCTTCTTGACATTCAAATTTACTTGGAGTACAACCTGGTTTCATGCGCACTTGTGATACTCTTCCCATAACATGATACTCGGTATAATTAAGCATATCATTCGGCAACTAGAACAATAAAACGTGTATGTTAAAACAATGAATATAAATAACAGATTCTAGATCATAAAATCAAAACAAAAGAACTAACCCCAACCACTATTGAGTAAATTCATTTGTTTTCTTTTACATTTATATTGTAAGCAATATGTTGTGAATAATACTTACATCGAAATGATCTTCACAAAAATACATTCTCGATTTTGTTGATAAAGAATGAGCATCATCCCTTCTTGCTAGAGTTAGCCACTTTCTTCGTATTTTTACATCGTTTGGAACATATATAAATAATTTGTTTGGCGTATTTATGCTTGTGCTTGTACACTGGGGCACTACACAGTTCTTGTAATACGAGGGATTCATTTTTCAATAAATAAAACACTGATACTCTCCGTTCTCTGTATACAAACACACTTGTTTGCCAAGGCGTGACGTCATCCAAGACGCCATGACAGTCTTAAGCGTTTTAGAGGATAATTTGAATTGGTTTTTTTAAATGCAAAATACTTATTGTGAATAACGCTATTTTTCAAAAATATAGGGTTTTTGGGGTAAAATAAACATCAAAGTATATTTTAAACCAATTTTTCAAATTTAGTTAATTAGCCTATTACATTTTTGGGTTCGACATCGACATAACAATAACCCCTGCTATTTTTTTTATTTTTATTTTCAATGTACAGACAGCACTTTTCTACGATTTTATTATATGTATAGATGTATAGATTGGAGACTAGGAACTCGGAGATACCGAGCCAGTCAGCTCGTGTGGAGGAGTGCCACAAGTGCCACGAACAATGGTAGACGGATGTTAGTACTGAATTTGTTTATCATTAGATACATTCAATCTCCACAAAACGGTACTCCTTTTCTGGACTTCTAGTAACTACATTGTCCGAACTAGGCTTCAGTGAAATTATTGTAGATCGGGATTTATGTTTCCAATTCTTAAAAACTTATTTTTCATTGTTTTTATATTAAAGCTGTTTTATTACTTACTTTGTTCGATTAGTTAATTAAAATATTTTCTACTTAATCAAATCAATAGCAAAGATAATCGAATAATTTTTCATGTCATGATTCGTAATGTTTTAACGGTGCTCATAGATGTCAGATAGAAAACTAAGTACCTATTTAATTGAAAGGTAGAGCTAGAATGAACAGAATCTACATATATGATATAGCAGACAAAGTGATCAGTTTGTATCGCAGTGCCATGTATTAAGTGCAGGTAGTGAAACTAAAACTTGTGCACGGTAAACAAGTGGTATCGTGCGAGTGTGTTATGTTTTGATATTAATTCGCTATCGAGCCGCGATAACCCTGCACATCGGCAGTTTATCGAGCGGCGTGTGTCGCTAGAACGTTCAGTAGCCGCCTAGCCACAGTAGCCACTGCCTAGCCGCTCGCTAGCTGCCAGCACTAGCATGTCGCGGTGACGACCACCCTGCTCAGTAGCCACTGTACATATTATGCGTGAGCAGGACTGTAGCTTACGAGGATCTCTTGCGACACATTGGTAAGAACTTTGTACTCATTTGTTTAGGAAAGTGATCAAATAAATCCATAAATTATACTAACTACATGGTAAAAGGCGAAAGTTTTTGACGATGTAGCAGTAAAGCAGCTTTAGCTACCATCTAGCCTTGTAAATGGTACATAACTACAGGACCACAATAATATACCCTACAAAATGGAACAAAAACGTCATAAGAAAGATGGCAGGCCTTTTTATGTGGCCTCGAAAGATTTACTACATGTACAAAACACATTCGGTGAAATGCTCGTCGATCATGCTGGAACAAAAAGCGGAGTTGGCGGCTGATGCGAGCGAGCAAAACAATCGTGAGACCGTACATTACATTCATAGCACCGCGCGGCACTGCTCGGCCGGCAGTCGGTAGAGCACTGGCACTGCTCTGTCGACGCACAATCATCTCGTACGTTCTCGTCTTATTATTGGCGAAGCATTTGAAAATATTTGCGATCATTTCCTACAGAGCACACAAGTGTACTCATGTAAATTGTCCTACACTCAATACACACCACACATTAAAGAACCGTGTACTTATTCTCAGCCTCACGTAACTTTACATTGACCACTTTTAATACACACTTTGTACGTACTCAGTAAAAATATCGAAGCTTGTCCTTGACAGTTATCAGGGAGTGCTGTGTCGTGTTTGTTCAGGTGAATGCGCGCGCGCAAGGCAGCGTACGCCGCGGTTGGCTAGCCTCTATGTTGTCTTAAACTATGTGACATCATGCTTGTAAATAGCCTCATTATTAGATGTGCATGGCGGTGTGTAGTGTGTGGCGCGGTACCTCACATTTATTTAGTCCTTATTTTACGCAACTATTTGGACTGAAAACTGAGGAGGTTTCTAATATTGTTTGCGTTTCTACATGTAACTATATGGTTCTTTGTTATAACAGCTCCATTGGGTCAATTCTAAAATTACCTATTACATGGAAATTTTGGTGTTTTTTATATTATAGCCTTTTTCTTATTATTCTCTGAAATAGTAACTCGTGTCCAGCAGTTAGTTTTACTACGACAGGATAAACCTGACAAATTTCGGTTAGGTTACCATTTTCAACACTTGTGTGTAATGATGTAGCGTTACAGTACCGCGATAAATCGGACCTTGTATGTATTATCACTGTAAGTGCTATCAGATTGCAATTCCTACGTGTGCGCATTTTGAAGCTTAAAACCATAAAAACTAAAAGAATGATGGCTCTCGATGGTCTCAGATTTCGGCTTAAGTAACGCAACGTAATGTCTAACACAACGTGACTGCACCAATGTTCCTTTTCATTCTTTTGCCTCCGAGTAGCTACGCGGAGTGCGTTGTTAATATTATGAATAAAACATATATCCAAAAGTGGATAAATTAATTGGTGGCCATTTCTCCGAAGCCCTGGCTCACGAGAGATGGCTCCCGGATGCGATACCAACAGGGTTGCCACCAACAATTGGTGAAAAATTGTGGCCAAGTTCAAAAATCAAGTTGACAATTTCACATAACGTATATGGCGGATGGCTAATGAAGATATTTATAATTCCTAATGAAGCGAATATATTTCAGAAGAAGAACACTTACCTTTTATCATTGCACAAAACTATCCAATGACTTTATGAAAAGACTTGATGGGTCAGGTCATAATAACGATTTTTTTGCCAAATAGAGATAGCTTCATCTATTCGTCAAAATCAAACTATCTTGTAGCTGGAATCCCATGGACATGTACACCATAGAGCAATACACAATAATACTAAAATATTTACTATTAATAACAATTGTCATGTATTAGGTTGTTTAAATTTTGTGATTCACTCAGTGATGGTAGCCCTGAGCGTCGTGAATCGCGTTTCTCTCCATCAATTGACAATGCGCAGTGAATGGGCCCCCTGCGCGCGCGCATTCCCTACGAGACGCGCGTTGCTATATGTGGTGTACAATACATAGGTAGTGCAGTGTGCACGTATCCACTGCATGTACTATGTGGAGCTGCAAAAACTACGGTGACAGAGTAGTGCTGCCGGCCGGGCGGCGGCGGCGGCGGCGGGCGCTCCTGTCAGACGGGCCACCTAACAGTATCCTGTCGCGTCGCTCACAACTTATGAACCCCTCTCTCGTATGTCAATGACGTGGTAACAACTTTTTAAAATCACATTTAATGAGGATTTGTACGTTTTACAGTTCAAGGCAAAATTTAATTTTACTGTACATTGCGTCTAGTTTTACCCCTCTATCAAACCAATTTCATATGTATCTAATCATGTAAATGACTCTCTGGTATATGATTACTGAAATTGCTTGGTAAATTCATCAAACACGCTATTACAACAGGTAATTTGCCGAATGTCCGTCCATGGATTGCATTACTTCGACATTAGCTTTAGATATAGTGTTCGTGTTTAATGTTTAGTTATAATTGAGTGCATTCCTTGAGACGCTCGCCGCCGCTGCCGCCGCCGCCGCCCGGCGATGTGGCGATGTGGCGGTAGTTTCGCAACGCGCCGTTAATCTGGACATAACGTGGAAGATTACATGCATGTGTAATCAGGCCGCGGCTTGTATCATTAGCGTGCCGATGATTCCTGGGTTCGAGGTCGTGACAATAGCGCGATAACTAATTCTAACAAACAATGCGGTGACCCAACCGCGCGCTGATGTTTTGCTCCATTGTAGCTCGTAAATGTATTACAAAATATTTATAAAGTCTTGTTTAGTTGTTTAGGATATCGCGGAGCACAGGACCGGATGCTCGGTCGGACCGGCTCGTTCGCCGTTCAACACAAGATATTATTAAAACCAAGAAATTGGTGGTCGCTTTAGTCACATGAATGCAAACTATTTAGAGGTCCTTGCTCCGGTCTCATTCTCAGCCGTAATGCCAGTAATCCCGCGTGCAGTAGAATAGAATACAATGAGAATACAATAATATTACACGTAAACCAGTGATTGAATCTTCAATTGTGCTGACATTAAAGTATCTCAGTACACAGTAGCTACCAAAATTCGTGGCAATGCGTTTGGAATATAAGTAAGGCATTATCGTGTTTGACATTGGGGCAGTCGATGTGCGCGGAGTGTGACAACTAATCCAATGCAACTGCTCACTGATTGGCATTGAGGCAAACCATGGTCCCTTGGACGTGAGGACCTTTTTTAAGTAATTGTAATCAGCTGCTTATGTTTTTTTTTAAATCGAATCTGTAAAGATAATCTTTTGATATGTGAACCTCTGAAAGCGTGACTACTTTATGGTAGACATCCTGTCTATTTTACAAGATTTATCGTAGATGGGAAATAATAGGAGTGTGTAAAACTTGCAAAAAGTATTTTAAAAGATTCAACATAGCCGTGTGCTTGCTGATCACAATATCTGCCCTCCGTTGCTGATCATTGAGACGCCCAAAATGTTTTCAATTGTTGAATAATGACTTGAAAGTATCTACGTAAATTCGGATCACGGAAACGCTCTTAAGATGATGTATGATTTGGAATATGTAGGATAAAATGTGCCTTATCTGGTACAAAACTTACAAGCTGGACTGAGGTCTTTTGCTCGTATTAGCTGAGCTTAGATTTGAAATATCTGATGCTAAGCTACACCTAACTGGAAACTCGTAGTTTACTAGGTATCCGGTCACATTAAGCTAGGAAAACTAGGCACATTACGTGTCTCGGACACTTGCCGACGCATAAAATTGACATTTTAAATCCCAAGAAGCAAATACAAGGAATAATAAGAGTCGCGTGCGCAGTGGGCAGCCCATTCGCGCAAGATTATGAGGCTGACGGCCAATCGCTGCGCGACGACCGGCGCCCCCGCCCCGCGCCCCGCGGCCGCGCCGGTCAGCTGGGCCCGTAATCGACGCATAATCAAAACTTATACGAGTGATAACCATATTGCGTGGTGACCGACCGCCCGACACGGTGAGAGAAATTTCTACTTCTTATTTGCATTCAGGCTCGAGGAGAACTGCTTTGGTATTGCTCGGGGGTCGTTTGGCTTCTCGCGCCTGTTATCCTAGTGTTGGTGAAACATAACTCGTGCAAGCTAGGTAGGCACAGACCTAGACAGAATTTGACACGTTGTACATATTTTTTCTATTTTCTCCGCCAGTTCTTAAACGCAAGGTTAACACGTAGCATGCACATCGGTGTACTTATTTAAAAAGAGTTTCAGTGTATTTGGTGAGCGCATGTTATCGGCAACTGCCACTGGCACTGAACTTATGCTCTTGTTATCTGAAGCATTCTCTCAGGTGGAGTGCACCGTATCCGCGCAACAATACAGTATCACGCTCTTAGTTTCCTGTGCCCCTGTGCCTGTCTGCATTCCATGTCAGCGGAGGTTGGCCCGTAGCATCCTCGCTGCGCTTCACACTTGAGCTCAGGAGTGCACACTAGTAACTTGTCACTTGTATATGCTGCAAAGCAGATATTTCAGTTCGTGAGCTCTTGTTTACTTTTGATGGAGCTCAGACTTGCGTAACTCAGTTTTTTGTGGTTACAGGTGCCTACTATTACCTCGCTGGGTTTTACTAGGCTGCTAGTTACTATAATGGTCCAAAATGGTCCAAAGTGCAATTTGCATACTTATTGTTACTTTGGATTTAATTGTCTTTTACTAAAATTTACCTGTTTTATTGAGTATTTCATGTCAGTTGTGTGTAGTTCAACAGTTGTCGAGGTTTCTGTTTAGGGGTGTGTACAGATCAGTTTATTATTGCGATTGTCCTGGGTCGAACAAAAAGTGATTAGCTACCAACTACTTTAGCATGCATGTTTATAGTAACCTCACCGTCTAGTGACAGTAAACAGAAAAGATATATAGTTATCTACCAAGATGGCTTCTCTACATGGTACCTGGTAGCCAGTGCCAGTCCACGTTAATGTTCTGGAAGTTGTGCATTTAATGATTTGTATTGCATCACACCTTATAATAGCCGAGTGACTGCTATAGATTGTACATTGTAAAGGGTTTCTATATACAATATACATATATCTATCTTATCTTAGATAAGTAATAATTTGCATACACAAGTTACACCTTTGTCATCGCGTATTATTGAAATCTACAAGACAAGGAATCGAATCTAGCAATAAAAATAATTTAACAAACAAGAATATTGTAAATCCATTACTGCCTTTCAAAATTTCGATATTCTATGCTTTCTGTCCGGCTTGGGGATCCGATTAGTATTCGAGGCAGTTTCTTCCTTTGTAGATAAATGATTATACTTGTATCATAGCATGTATAGATGTTAGACCCTCTCGCGGCGAGTTATGTTGTGCAGTTACCGAGATATAACGGAGATAGCGCGCGGTGTTGCGCAACTTTACATTGCCATCAAGTTGATGAGCTCCCCTCGGTTGATATGTTGCCGCATTAAGTGGCCGCCCAACTAACTGCTTATCTTTGATATTTCGCTACACGGAGAAGGGACTTTGGTAATGATAGTAGTTTGTTACTTCAATTTCCTGGTGCCAATGTGGTTCTGCTCGGACAAAAACGTCGCTACGGCTGCACTGTAAAACGTGATTTCCGTCAACATATCTTAGCGAGTGGTTATTAGTATAAGTTATGTCACGGCACTGGTCGGCCCGGTCTCGGGGGCCTGTTTTTACTAATATCGTTTTTTACGAGATGTTCTGCGGGAGCGAGGTGTGCGCGCCGCCCGCCGCCGCCGCCGCGCGCCGCCGTGCTGCTCCGTGTAATGAGCAACCCTACGCCTCCGCCGTCTCGATGAGGTTTTGCTTAATCGTTATTTTTTAAGTGACGCGACGGAAACATTAAATTTGAAACCAGTTTATCAGCGTGGACCGGCCTCTGCTTACTGCTAACTTTATTCGTGCAATTTCATCCGCGGGCTTTCTGACAGCCGTATATCAAGTGTCTTCTGCCAATTAGTAGCTGGCAGTATAAGTAACTGGCATGTTAATCAATTGATTAGAAACTTGTTTAGACTTTAGAAGTTCCTGTTGAAATATTATAAATTCAGTGTTAATTTTTGTTTTGTGCCGGTATCGAGGAGAGGCGCACGGTTGGTCCTGTGCTTGTCTAGTTACATAACTTTATAGCATGTGTTACATAACGCGTAGGTACCTAAACTACACATAGTTGTGGTAGGTCACGCCACAGGACATTATCTATAAAATTATGAAGTGGACGTGTGTTGTGTGCTGTGTACAACTGTCCATGTTTCACTATCATTACACAGCGGCATCATATAGTCACATGCCGTTCATTGTCCGGGGTCCGGTCTACTATGAATGCACCTGACTATCAGCGGATCAGCGTAATGTCAGGGTAATCTTAATTTGTCCATTACTGCGCGATAGTACCTAATACCTATATTTCATGTACCTAGTACATGGTAGGTTTTCAAGCAACTTTATAATGTTAAAGTCGGTGTGTATGGGTGATGACATTGCTGTAGACTGCAACTCAGAACTTTTCGTAATTTTCTTCTTAGAAGTGATAATTGATTTTGACGCAATTTGTATTATTTTCCTCCTGTTTAGACTTTCTTCGAGATTTCAAATCCTCAACTAACACCTACACTTTAATCCATAAATCCATACACGATCGACGTTCATATTTGTATTGCTTATTCATCTTTCTCACTCTCAACAACTCCAAGAGAGACAACAGCTGTCCAGTTTCGCTATAGTAAGGTACACGCGTTTTCCGTGTATCACCAAGTCGAACTGTTCCACTCGTCATCGATCAAGTGCACCTACTTAAATGAAGCTTGCATAATATGGCCACTGTGGGCAGGCCGTCGAACTAAAATTCGATCGTAAGTCGCGAGGCAGTGTCCTTAAATAGCTCACAGCTATTGCTCACTTGATATTACTCTATAACACTACTGCAGGGTGCTTGCAGATGCTTGATGTCACTGCTTCCTTATTTTGTGTAATCCATATTTGATAGAATTCATTGGATTCGTGTGATGTCATACATTGTGTAGTTAATTCGACAATGTTGTTAAATTTTGCTCTGCAACACTGCTAGAGTTACTTCTTTCTTTATAATCATGGGTAACTGGGCTTATTCGATGGTTTATTCCATAATATCCGATAATTGCCATTTCCCTCTTAGAAGTGTAACCTTGGTGTCTTTAAAGCCCGAGTGAATATGTTGCTTATGGGCAGATGTGCTCCTTCGTAGGCCGCATCATCACTTACCATCAGGCTAGATAGCGGCTAGCTATACGTCGACCCATCAAACTTAAAAAAAAAGTTTTCCATTGTACTTAGGTACTCAGACGTTGTCACTGCTGGCACTGCCCTGCGCTCGACCGAACCTGTTGCGTATCAGCAGATTCAACAATCGCCAGCGCGAACTGACTCGGGGACTCGTTGAGATAATACAGCTACGTACTTCCCCCATCATCAATAATATTTATATTCCGAACTTGCTTGTTGTTGCTGTTTATTGTAACTTTATCGTTCGCAATAATTTTCTTCTGTTATGTTTTGGTTTAGTTTTTGGGAGGGTTGTACCTTTCGCTGTAACAAAGATTATTGTTACAGAGTTTATATACAAATGTACCCACGCCAAATCTACGTAGTTTACAACAATTATGATAGACGGATACGAGTAGGTAATGTCTCTTATTGCATTGTCATCGAATATTGAAGTAGGTTCAGTAAAATATAACTAGATTCTAAGGCCGTTGCTGTTGTGGCAACATTGAATGATGGCTGCTAAGTGCAGGCTCTGACAGGCCCGTAATGGCTGCAAGTGTTAGCACGGAGTGGGCGCATAGTGTGTATGGCGCTGGCTCGATGGTGTGGTGGGAGGGAGCTGGGTGCAGAGCGCTGCACAGCGGATCGCGGGCGGCGGGAGGTGCAAACAGTAGGTACTGCGCGGCCGTTCAACTCTGAACCGAAACGGGGTCGAGGAGGTTACCGCGACGCACGCCGCGCGCCCGCTCAGCCACGCAACTGCGAATAGCTCGCCAGATCACAAATATCCGACTAGCTCGCTAGCGTTCTAGCCTTCCGTCTACTTCATCAAATTCTGACGAAAATGATTAAATAGTCTAATATCCTATTTACTCAAAATATCTGTTTGTCTTTGACATAATACATTCTTCCCGTAGTTTAATTTTAAACATTTTACTTCCAGCATGAATACGCATACAAATTATACAGTGACACTGCTTTCCTTGCACTCATTATATCTCGGTTTTACTCAAATGCTAGAGTTGAAGAGTTAACTAGATATCTGGTTGACCTCTTCACAAAAATCGCAAGCGTAGTAAGCGTGATTCAAGAGTTGATAAAATTTCGTTGGCGGCAATAACGGCGATACATTATTTATTTTGGTTTTAAATTGCATTGTGCAGTAAATATGCATAGGAAAGCATGATATATGTGCGGATAATTATTTATGTACCTGTGTACACTGTACAGTATGCACGTAGTACGTGACTAGTCACTACTAACTCATTCTAATGTAATTGTTTACTTCTTCTGGATCAGTATTGTATTCTAATATTACATTTGTAGTGACCTGAAACAACCATTTGTAGAGCAGCACAAATAATGTTTCCGGGAATCGAAATCACAACACATTGCTCAACAGGCAATCGCTCAGCCACTGTACCCACTCGTCGAAGAAGTTTCAATCTTTCAACGAAGCAAACAGTAGCTCCGTAGTGACGCGATGATGCCTCGCGCCGCGCACTATAACGGACACCGCGCCATGTCGCGCTAATTATCGCAGAATACAATAAACACTCTCCTACCGGTGCACGGGACAAACAGACTCAAATCTGGAAGATTTCTCACATTAAATGGACCGTGCCTAGGACGAGGGTTGTATGTAGAACCTACTGAATATTAATCATAGAAGTTCTACTATACCAGTAGAAATTATTGTCATGCTATGAGGATTTCATTAATTTTCGAGTAAGTGCTGCTACTACGGCCAAAATATTAGTGCAACGAATGCCCCGTGGTGCTGCCGCCCGGCTCCAGGGTGTTCGTGATTAGGAAAACACGTTTGTAGCCGAGCTAGACGGTCCCGAGCCAAAGGTGAACGTCCATTTAAAATGGCCCACTCGTCAGACGCAGCCTCGAGTGCCACTTTAAATATAAAATGCCAGCAACTGCTATCTATTATGCTGATGCACCATCGACACTCAATTTGTTTCAATGCTTTATTGTCCCATTCGGACTCGCATTGTACCTAATCATAGGAAATTGCCATTAATCTCTCACAACGTGATACTCAATCGATACGCGAGGTTTTCTTTACTTCTGAATATTCCAGGAAGTTACCTAGTATACTAGGAAGTTATCTATGTTGGTAGGAAAGTGTGTTGATTGTCATATATCTCTATTTTTATCGTAATAGTCCTTGGGTAAAATACGAAACTTACGATAGACGTACGAAGTAACTGTCCACAAGCACAAATTCTTAGCACAGCATCTGAAATTGCTATCTACGCAAGAAGCAGCTATATGATCGTGTTGCCATACTAGTCAGTCATCAGTGCTCTCTAATCGAGTGGTGGTACACAGCACTGCATCTAAAACTCATTAATTCGCAAGGAATTAGCGAAAGGAGTACGAAACCGCGAGGTCGTCGGCCGGCCGGCCCGCGCGGCAACTGGGTCGCGGGCCGAGCCGTGACCGAGCGCAGCCACGGCGCGACACATGTTTACCGCTGCTATTTATTATTTCTAGCCTGTATTGATCCACTGCAAGCCATTGTAAAGATAACTTGTTCCTTATTCTTATATTCTCTGAGGTAACTTCAATCAAAATCCACTTTTTTACCATCGTCAATTTTTTTGCAGTTCGCGAACTTATCGCTAACATACAACGAATTATGCACCAACCTACATAAAATGATTCAAACAATTCGGTATCTTTTGAACATATTTGATGTTGTATCTAATGGCTGTACTGTATAAATCATTGGTTAAGATAATCTTCAATGATTCAACGTTGTACAAAACCCATTATCCATTGAGGAACGGCATGATACAATAACAACATTATAGGTACACGGCAGATCTTTCACGATAACACTGTGATGTAATGTCAGATAAACACAGTCCTCTTGAACCATTCTACAATTAGTGGAAGAGCAAGTATAATAATTGTGGAAAACACCAAACCATTAATCAATACGTCAATGACAGCGAACATCGAGGAACAACACACTCGTTATCTCGGAATATTGAAAAACATACGAGATTGTCACCGATTAGATTACTTTGTTTGTAATTTAGATGTGGTACATAGCGTCACCGTTGTTTGTTGTGTATTTAAGTGTTTGATAAGGAACCAAAGTTGGCGTAAAGTCGTGGTGACCGGTCCAACGCGGCCTGAACTCTCTGTGATATCGCTACGGTTTGCATAAACAATTAAACAATCTTAGTAAAGTATTATGATGACGTAGGCAATACTTTAACATAAAGAAATGATAAAAAACGCCAAGTAACGTATACGTACTCGGTATACGAGAGACGTTGCTGACGAAAGGGTAGTTGCAGCAACACGACCTGAAATCGCCTCAGTGGCTCGCGTCCTATTCTTTGAGTGAAAACTATAATTGTACTGGTTTTATTACTGGCTTCAGATTAAATACAAATCTTATCTGAATGTAAGTAGATATAGCCGTACTATCGTGGGTCGGCATAAAATTAGATCACAGTTTGTTGTCGTTGTTTATCTTAACTACGAGATACCACTTATCAGTCATACCAAAATACAAATCTGAAGAAATGATATAACGGCAGATAGTATGCTTGTCGCACAACTTAGCTGTGTTTCAATAATAAATACTTGTTGCTGAATAGAAAGAAACATGGATTTGCATAATAATGTGAGGTGTGGAGGAAAGTGTATGTTGTTGTAGAGTGATTAAGTACGGCGTTGAGAACTGCGGGTCGACTATCGCTAGGCTAAGACAATGTGTATAAAAGTGCGTCGGTATGCGTTTACTTAGGCAGGCCGCGGCCCGCGAGAGTGCCGCGAGTGCGGAGTGCGACGGGTCGCGTGAGTGCCAACAGTTAGCTAAACGCGTCCAGCACTCATTGTATGCAATACAACACATTTTTTTCATTTAAAATTCTCCTCTATTATGCTTTATAATTAAAGGAGCAGCCTTTGTGAAAATTCTCATTCTCACAGATAAAAAATATCATCACAAATGCATATTTATAATTGTGGATTCAATTGTGCAGTGTGAAGTAGCGGTAGTTTCGACTAGTCGCTAATTATATTATTTATAGAAGTATAATTGATTAACTTGGAAGTGATTTGGCTGAATGGGATTCGCTTGATCGACTGTGACAAGGGCTTGGCAGGACTGATGTAGATGTTGTATGTTCAATCTATTCGCGGAATAACAATGAAAACAGGAGTAGTTAGTGCCAACTCGGTAGTTTACAATATGACATAATCATTATATTTCCTACGTGACATTTTGAAAACGAGAGGTTCTGTTATTAAGCTTTGGTAAAGCAATCAATGATTTTATGATGTTTGTATTGTTTCAGGTGATTTCTGCACTGACGTCATCATGAAGTGGAACGACGTCACGGATATCAGTGAGTTGTTTGAGCTATAATAACATGTACATATAACATACAAAATCAACATAACACACCATATATTAAGCAGCTGTAGGTAAATAAAATTTGTATTATCTACGTACTAATTACACAATAAAGATCAGTTTAGGAAACATCATGGGGACGTTTGTGACTAGATCCATGCGAAACGCAAACATACTAAAAACGCTATCATCTTTAAGTAAAACACATAGTGCTTATCATGTTGAACACTCGGTATGGGACCCTGTAACAGTGTGGCCTGTGTGTGTATGTGTAGTTGTGTAAGGTGCGCCCACGCACTCCGTAACCGCGCCGCGTACGCATGCGCCGCCCCCACCTACTTGCGTACTACACATAGTACGATGGCAGCCGGCTGCCGGCAGCGGCGAGCCAACACAACAATCCTATTTGATTTATATATAACCGTACCATCATATATTTATTTACATCCACTTGGATTCGTCATAATCATTGCCTAAACGTATCGGTATGTCTTGCCATACTAATCAAAATAATGCAGGCCACTCGGACCGACCAGCAGTTGATCTATTACTAGTATTTTACAGACGTGTTAGAAGTACATTTATATAATTTATTGGCACTCAAAATAGATGTACTTACTTCCAATAAAATGAACATCATAATTATATTGCGAATGTGGCGAGTGTTGCCAGTGCTCCATTGCTGCAGCAGTACCGATCACTTGTATATCCTTTAGTGCTGGATATTGTAATATAGAACTTCTGATGTGCAATATTACTAGAGTGCAGTTCCACTGGGGTTGTGGAAATCTTTCTGATCTGATTGAAACTGAGTGAAGTGGACTGATATCTGTCTGGGCTCTTGTAGCATTCAATAATTCAGTAAGGGAGACAACTTTAACTGTAACTGCATGGTCACTGGGGCTGGTTGCAAAAAGGCAAACAAATGTGAACTGTCGGTTAACCTGTGGCATGTTTTAGAGAACCTGGAGAACCATTCTGTTGGATTCGGATTATTAGAATTAGGCCCACGAAAGGGTGGAGTTAAAACGAAACAGACAAGTTTAAGTGTTAATGTTAACTTTCAAAGTAATGAATACAAGCAGGTAACTTTCTAGCTCCGGCTGAATATAGTACCGGTGACTCTCCTAATGCGAGCCTGTAGTTTGGCAAGCCGTGCAGGAAGACGGCAAAGGTACGCCCGGCCGCCATTCACACGGAAATAACTAGGGCTGCCACTTACCACATATACTAATTAGTATTTTTTGAAATAGTTACAAATTCTGAAGTACCAAACAGAAATAAAAATCCTATCAACCAGCAATACGGCTTCCGCTATCCAAGATTGACAGACAGCCTTAATTCTCATGAAGGAAGGTTAATGCAAAGTGATCAACTCGGTTCCAATTCTTGATGAATTGGTTCATTCTCCGAACTAGCTGAATCTGCCAGGACATTTCTTTCTATGACTGGAGTGTCAAGAGACTGCAAGTATTGCAAGCAATTACAGAAATTTGGGAGTCTGTTGTGTTACAGTTGCCATTAATTGCTATAGGCATAATCCGTGATACTCTTGTATTCAACTTCATTATGAAACATTTTCTGGTCTTTAAACATTACAATTCGTAAAGTTTCGAGTCCTAGAAAGCTGGTCTCTGGATCTCGTCTCCGAGTGAAGGTGTTCGAATGTAATCGCGTGTGTAACGCACACTGAACGATCCTGCGGTCGCACCGCGCCTTGCGGTCTGCGCCGCCGCGCCGCCTCGCACCGACTCCACTGCACACGACCGAACAGCTAATGGCTTGAGCATTATATTGCCTATCTAGGAACAAACAAGCCTCTCGATACTTTTAAACTAACTGCTCACAGCTTAGCAGTCGTAGTTAGGTACAGTATTATTCTTATTCATATTCTAAATCCGATACAGTCTCGCGAGAATAGTAAGGTATAGGAAGGTAGGATTATTTTCATTCACACTTCGAATGAAGGAATCAATGAATCTCAAAATTTATTGTCCAATTCCCATAGACATCTGTTCAATTACTTAGTTGAAGCTTATTTAAATTGAAAATAAACAGTGTGCGCAAGGCTACAGCATTGCCGATTTATTTGGTGGCGTGTTGTTGCAAGTTGTTTTGAGAGCCAGTCCACCGCCGGCAGCTCGCACGTCACGCGTTTCATTAAGCAGACCACGCTCGGCATCCGCCTGCCGCTAATTCAGGTGTAGCTCTCTACTGCGAGCTCTGACGGAGCCACGGAACATACGTGGCAACATTCTTTCATTGGGCAGAGTTGCTGAATCTGGGTTACTTACACATTACATCCTAAGTAAATAAGTGTAGATAGCGCTGGCTATCTATAAACTACGGTTTGTGTATAAATAGCAGAATTCGGAATGTTTAAAACATTGCTTTAAGAAATGTTTATATGAGCGTGACGGTCGGCCATGTTGCGCTCGCGCCGAATTACAGATTACATCACTCTGCAAAAAAAATCGCGTGCGCGTGCAACTGCTCGAGGAGCAAACCGAGGAGTGGTGGGGCGTGGGGGAAAGAGGAGGCAAAGGGGGGGGAGCGGCACGCTTTAACGACCTTGGCCTTGCTCGGGCTGCGGCCAAGGTGAGTGTTCAACTTTATACCGTAATTATACATGCGCCCACCAGTCTACCGACGCACACACTTATTATATTCCACAAAGGCGTTCGTAACTATAGCCAAGAGGATCCCCTACAATACAAATACAACACTAGCAGGCGAAGCAGCGATAGCAGTAACACACGACCCATTGCTTGGTCTCTTGAATAATCAGCGGATGTTATCGAAACAACTTGCGGGAACTTCACTGAACATCTAAACTTGGAACTCGTTCGTAGTGTGTAGCGCGCTAGCTCGCCGGGCAGCGCACGCTCACGCCGCTCTCGCGCTGAGTGGGTGAGCAAACACCGCGGTCTTGCCGAGCGACCTGCTACATTACGTGCACATACACACACACACCTACAGCTTTATTATTTAGATGTTGTACTCAAACAAGTACCCTTTTACAGCAACATGTTCCAACATCTTTCTCATTTGCCAGCAAATGCTAATAAGTAAACACTTTCTAATATCTACTATACATGTGTGCAGTAGTACTACGAGTCAATACAGACACGCAACTAACCCTATAATAATATATGAGCACGGAGCAGAACAAACAAGTAATAACAAACGGGAGAATTATCTTAATGCACTTTAAATAATTACTTTAATAACTTGTACAAACGAAAACAGTGGACGTACGTAGATGTATACAGGAGTTTATTAAGATAACAACAATATACACGGGCTATAAGTAGCAGACATTACAGATCAATAATATAGAGTCGTTCGTTAATGTATAGTAGTGTGTAGTAAAAGACAAATGAGATGTCACCGGCTTGTTCGGTGCCAAGTCGCTGGCGATTTTCCAAAGCTTGGCCTAAACCTCAAAGCGATACCTGCCTTAATGTGGGAGCCCGTTTGTCTTCACCAAAAGTTGTCTAAAGATTGGTATAACAAGCTAAATAACAGCTAACTGCTTGAAGGAAAGAGCAGGCAGCAACAGTGAGCAATGTTGAGCTGATGATAATTTAGTTAGGGTACTAAATATAAATAATATACATCCTTTAATCCCCAAAAAGAACCAAATAATGGAACATAATTTGTAATTAAAAATTAAGAAAACTACAAAGATATTTACTTACCGAAGTCGAGTAACCGACGCGACGGTTGTTGGTAATTACAACATGTGGCTTCGTGTCTCCCAGGGAGTTCTTCACAATAGCAACGCTACACCAAACTTCATAGATATTCACGAATTGAATGTTCTTTTTCTATATGACTTACTTATCTGTGCCTATGATTGGGTAGCCTTCCTTCGCTAAATATCTCCTTATAATCTCCCGTGTGGTGCTTCTTACCGTTCCTGAATCTTTGATGTCTACTTAGTATAGTTAGTTTGACATTACCAAATAGATTACGTTCTGGTGTGGTGTTTGGCGAGCAGCACAAAGACGTGGTCGGCGGCGCATGCGGCTCACGTACGCATTGTGGTCCCACCACATTACCATACTGGACGTTATGGCCACAATAATGCCACGTCGCGCTCATTATGCCAACTACAAAATGGCTCATATTGGCGCAATTTCAACATTCATACAATTGACGGCAGGTGGAATAGCATTCTTTCTATTCCACGTTCATTAGTATTATTATTGTCGTAATTGTTTACTTGTCGAAACAGCGACGGTATGACAAATGGGGAGGTCGTGTAGTATCGCCTAGTTTATGATCTGTTGACGTTAAACTAGAAGCACCAATGCCAGGTAATCATAATGATCAGTCAGTATTGTGACGTAGGATACTCTCTCGTAATACAATTTTAAACAGGAGCCAAAATTGTTATACGATGTTACTATTTTGCCAAAACTATCACTTTGGAATCCGCATTACTCATTACTATGAAATAAATATTAAAATTGTATTCGTTCTAAGAATTTTTAGCCTTAATATTCTGGTAAATTGTGACAGTTTTCACTCACTCTGGATATGGAGACGTTCATAGCGAGCATCAAGAGGAAGTTTCTTGTTTGCAGAATACTAATACTTGTTTCTTGGTTAGTGTTAGTACTAAGTTGATTGTTTATAAAAATCCCGTTGTGTCCAGTCACATTGCCAGTCCAGACTACATCGCAGTATTTACAAACACAGGTCACATTTAAATTTCCATTATAGACATTATGTAACCACATATTTAATCTCTTTGACCTTAAAATTTACATTTCTAACACATCAGTAATCGGTGATGATTAATCGTCGCCATTTTGTTCGCTAATGGCCGACGTAGGTACGTATATTGTTTTTATGCCGAGCGCCTTGAACTTGACCGGCTAGCTTCGTGAATGTTATGCTCTTTCCTATGTACGAGTATGTCGCTTACTTCTTCCCTCCGTTTCACTCGAGTTTGTGTACAATTTGTTACATGATAGGATTCTAATTTGGTTGTCTTATTCTCTTCATCATTATCTATCTCCTATCTTGGGTTCTACTGTGGGTTATAAGCCATTTTCTGCCATACATTTTAACATTTCATTAATGTCCAATATCTACTCATATTCCATATTGCTAGCTGCAAGTAGTAGCAACCTACAAACATTAGGATCGTACATGAATTTTTATGTATTATGTCACTAATATACTTGTACGGTAAATTTATACCTACACAGGCGACATCTTGATATCTTGCCAAGATTGTTGCAACTGCAACTGTTTGTGGGAGTCTACTTCCAGATGGTTCAGAATGATTTCCTCTTAGGATGGTTATATAGGAATCCTGTTATTTGAGCATATTTATGACTTCTTAGAAATGTATGTAGATCCAAAGATCACAATCAATAATCAAGTGAACGAAGTATGTCTCCAAGCCAATACATTATCGATGCAGTCGCCAAATCAGTGAACGCGGATGCTAAAAGCAGCGTCGTCTGGCCCTAAGTTTTGTAAAAATAAACATGGCGACTATTGAACGTGTGTCGTCGGTTTGTTCCAAACCGGGCATCTAAACAATACGAAGCGATGTTTATTAGCGTCTCGCCTCTCGCCGGTACCAAACTACCGAGTTGCCGATGTCGATGTATGCGCAGCGCTGCGCTGCCCACGCGCACGCTCGCTGTGTCATGCCGAGACACGATCGACACGCATTTGCATCCCAATGGTGACCATTCTCCGACTGATTTGTGTACTTGTCAGGTACTGACATTACACAAGTTTCTGTTCAGAAATTGATATCAGCTAATTGCAAACAATTCCATTAACAATTTGAACATTATTTGACACCGCAGGAGAGACGTTTAACGTGAATATCATGCACCATCACATTTGACAATTAGTATAAGTACTATTATTGTTAATGATAGACAGAATAATATGTAAAGAACAAAGATATTTAACGAATATATTCGAGTTGTGAGGCAGAGGCAGCACGTGGTCTCCAACAAGGCCGAAATAACTGTTTCACATTGACATTGACCGCTCTGCCAGGTCTCAATCTCATTACACACCGAAGATTCTTAATTTTAGAGGTGTGTCTCCTGAACTACTTACAATCTTGTGTACTTCTTGTAGAAGTATTATTTTTCTGCAGTCAAATTTCATAATTGGAGATTTGTCACAAACAAAAGTCGTCAAATCTTAAATTATGAAATCAGTGTTGTGCAATTTGCAACTATTGTACTTGCGGACCAAGGCCCCAGTACTAGCATTTACTTCACAAGACCTAGGTAACGTTAATGTTTTAAAGTAAGAAAGTAGTGACAGTCTTAAATCATGGCAAAAGCAGTCAGTTAGGCTACACTGCCCAGTAAGGCACTACGCGACATGTACGAGTAGAACGCAGATCTGCGCACAGCCAGCCGCTGTGGGACTCAATAAACAAAGTCTTGGGCCACGTCGATGTATGGACACTCCACAACAGCTTGACGTTTCGTGACTTGCCCGCGTCAACGGCGCATTGAATCTTGATCTGGCCGACCGCGATAACTCTGCATACGTCTCATTACTTCAGGTCCGACTTTGAACCGTATCGCATCGTGTTTGAACCCTATTCTTGTTTGATAGATACGATTGATGTTTGGAGATGTAAGATAAGTGGAGAGCGAGATCGGTGCGTCGGGGCAGGGCTGAGCCCTTTCAATTATTCACAGGCGGAACAGTATTGTGGCACACGTATGTTGTTGCCCTCTGGTGAGGCGGACCTTATCGCCACTTTGTATGCTCCTACAAGCACGGACGTCGATAGCGCGGCGTGGCTTTCAGTTTGCATCGAACCGGTGCTACTGGCCGCTTTGATTGATTCACAATACCTATCGCGATGTCTGCGAGTACTGAGCGTCATAAAGTGAAGTTCATGCAGTTATGTATGTAGCTTTAACTCTCCGCCCTGTATCTCGATGTAAAATTAAACAAGTCGAACTTTACCTATAGTCTGAACTTCAGCTCCATTGCATAATAATATTCTAAATAAAACTTTGGCTGAAAGTGTCTGAGACACGACTGCACGTATGTGGTTACCTAGGAGTACCCCCGGGGCGCGGACAGTCGCCAGCGAAATTAGAACTTATTCCGCCGTCTATTTTAATTAGTTCTACCCCACCGATGAAAATAATCCCTTTGTAACGATTTTTATCGTTATTTTTATACTTGGTCGGTGGTTGCATGTTCCTGTTGCCCACGTTCCGGCTTCTAGTGATCCGTATCTTTATATACGGTACATCTATTTCTTCAAAATAAAACCTCTTTTTGTGTAAAGTTTGAATTAGAAAATCGACATACGTGATGAAGAAAGATATTATTCCCCCAAATAGATGAACATTGACTGTCTCTCGATGTTGTAGTAGGTACATATTTACACGATTTGGAATGTCTCAATTTATTGCTGCCAGGCTGCCACCGGTCCTAGGTGTGTTTGTTTACTGACTTTTAGATAGTCGCTCAACTGGTTCCAATGTTTGGCGTATAATATTGAATACATAATTTTGTTTAAACTTCGACATGCGTGGCAATATTATTTATTTTGATTAAGTCACGATACTTACAACATGTATTTAGAATGTTTGTGTTGCTGAGTCCATCAAAGTTTTAGGCCAGCAGCTTGTATGGAGTCTGGGTCCAACTAAGTCCCCCTCGTCAAAATCTGAATGCGAATGAATAGAAAGACCCTAAATTGTTTATTGAAGGTGAACCAGCGAGTCACATGAGCGCCACACCACTTGATCCAAACCGACATGTTTTTTAACAAGTCAAACCTGTTGTTAATAAGGCTAACTGCCTACGTTACTATTGTTGCCTCTCACTCTTTGTTGGGACGGCATCAACAAAAAATCCGCATAACATTATGGCGTATTGTTTTGTTCATGTTATGATTTAATCTACATCTCTTTTTACGCATACTAAGTGTTTAGAGACGGTAATATTTATTTATTTATTCATGTAAAGGATAAAGTTTTGTATATCTTCTCTGTTGTGAGTCCTGAATTATTGAAATATGTATTATGAAGAGACTCTCTGGCGTTTAAAGTAAACATCGAGATTGTATCAAACCACTTGTCCACGTAATATTAGTTAGATATCTCATCTCCTTTCAATCTGCGCGTAGAACAAATAATTTCAGACTTACTAATATAAAAAGTATTGGAGTCGATATATTTGTATTGTTCAATCGAGCTCATGCACGCCAATTAGTTCCCGTAACTGCGATACAGTGAGGTTTGGCCCGGAGCCCCCACCGGAGGCCGGAAGGTCGCGTCTCCATCGAACCCTAATCAAGTAGAGTGATGAATGTGCCCTTAACAAACACATTTATCTTAGTTGGAGGTTAACTGAGAGGATCAAACACCCATTCTTATCGGGATCCTCGTCCGCTTCACATGTTTCTTCCGGCTTTACGAACTTTGGCCAAGAATTCTGTGGCAGGACAATACAACACTGTACTTTGAAGGGTCCGAGTACAAAGCAAGCAAAACTTACACCTTGGCACCACGACAGCGGCGAATCAAAGACTGGCCTTGGGTACACTTCACTATAATATATTTGTATTGTATTGTATACGAACCCATGCCTTACACAGTTGACACCGTTTACATGTCACTAATATTGTATGGCTTTTAAAAAACTTTCGTACTTTTTTTATTGATGGTCGTTCTTTAATTGGATTGGAAAGTTGTATTTGAAGCTCAGTATTCGCTAAGCATTCTACATTACACAGCTTTGTACATATTTTTCTTTTCTTTCTACAACATGGCAGTTATCAGTTTTATGGTAGGGTAGACTGGGGGCCAACGTAACACATTTTGTTTGACGCCCTCTGGTGTAAAATCTATTTGATTTTTATAAAAATAATTAGTGAATTTAGGGGCACTAGTTATTCATTTAAAGTATTTTTTACTCGTAATTGACTAATGTTATAAACGAAGCCTAAAAATTGAGTTAGATCTCAAGGCGGGCGATTGTTACAATTGTACCCATCGTGTGGTCAATTGTAACAAAAGATTTTTATGAAATAAAACACAAGTGGGTTGAGTAGGAATACTCGAAGTAATTTTTAATTGCAGTCTTATCAGTTATGAATCAGTATTTAATCACAAAAACAAGTTATTTCTTTAAATATTTAAACTGAACACAATTATATTTGAACTAGAAGCACATAGCTATTCTGGCTTTATTCAACAAACAAAAGCGATATTTATTTGACAAATTAAAATTAGGAGCCTTACTGTTCGTTTTAAGTTTGGTAATAGCTCTGTAACATTTATAAAACACGAAATAAACAACTTTTTTATGTTTGTATGGTGTTACAATTGTCCACTGTTACAAATATCCCCATCCACGTGACTCATATTCATTGGCATATTAAATTATAACAATCTAGAAATAAACTAAAACTCTGCTAAAACAAACAAAACAACTCAAGTTGAATAAAGTAATGACAAAAGAGAATATAAATAAAAACTAATCAATAAAGTTCTACAAAAACAAGACAAAACCACTCTTCGGCAGTGCAGGTCTTCGTCAGATTCGACAATATTTTTCTCTTTTTGCTGCTCTCCCTTTCGTATTCCTTTGCCCTTTCCTTTTTCCCGAATTTTTTATTTGTTTTGCTTTTTTCCTTCTTTCTGCTTCTCTACGTATAGGTTCTTTTTCTGGGGTATCTATATATTTCAGTCTTCCTTTTCCAATTTCCGAAATTGGACATGTGGACAAGTGTAACACAGGGACAATTGTAACGTTTCAATTGTCCCCGTCGTCAGTGGTACAAATGTCCTTAATACACAATCTGTGGAAAAATTGAAATAACTAATACTATACTAAATATTATTAAATAAGCATTAGGCTACGTTAAATACAATAGCTCAGAAGGCGACTTAATGAAAAATCTCGATAGAATATTGATAATTTCATTAGATATTACACAATTAATTAGTACGAAAAACTTACTTTGGTGCTGCAAAAATAAAACTTCGTCGTTAACATGGGGCGTCAGTTTCGCAGCTTGCGCGCTGCTGGCTAGTGAGCAGGTCGGGACGTGTCCTGCGCGTATTCAGGCTGACGCACACATGCGTTAATGGCTTAATAGTCAAAATATCGCCAATGTTACAATTGTCCACTGTTACTACTGCCCCCAGTCTACCCTATTTTACACAGACAGGTATCCAACGATTAAATTAAGACATGGCAGTATAGAGCTGCTGCTTCAGGTCACACGGGGTGATATTAATTGTTCGTATACAAAATATGAGATTAGGTACGTAAGTATTAAATAACAGGCTGGTTGCATTCTCTGTGCTGGTGCAAGGCGTCGCGCGGCCTGCTCGTCGCAAGTTCAAGAACATCTCCGTGCTCCCCCCCCCTACCTCGCCTCTGCTGTCCTGTCTGCCTCCGTCCTGTGTCTCGAGCCTCCAGCTTCCGCCCGCTCCTCGTTATGTAGCATGTAATTATCCCACTGCCAACATTCGCTATTATCCAGAGATGTACTACTAATATGTTAAATCTTGTGTTTTTACCACCTACTTACTATGGCCGCCGTGTAACGCAACAGCTCAGCAAAGCTTTATAAAATATGATTATTTTCTAAGGTTAATCGTAATTATAAGTTCGTTGACCCCTCTAAAGATTAAGTAAAGGCAGTACGTAGTTTCTCACTGCTCACATCTCTGCACTTCCGCTTAGGGCGAACCTGTTACTATACAGTGTACACCGGCCGTCTGCCCGGCGGCTCTACTCACAACTAAATCATAATTATCCAACAATATTATTGCTTGACCTAAGACTCAAACTTTGTACGTACTGACTCGTTTTCTAATAGACAAGAAGCAGAGTCTTACATCAAATTGTGTTGTTTATTGCACTTTATATTCTACGTAATAAGAAGTATTATAGAACCAGACTCGAAGACTGACTTGGATTAAATCTTCCAATGTTACTGGCAGCGACAGTATAACAGTAGTCATCCGGTTTGGTTTGACATGACCTAATCTGAATGCTCGTGCAGGAAAACTTAAATTATTTATATTTTAGTATTTACTTACCACCTGAATTCAATATATGATTCACATGGTTGTACTGAACAAGTAAATATTATAACTATTATAAGTATCATTTAATTTCTTGTCCTCTAATAATATCTTCTGATTTATGTGTTCGTGTTGTTGCAGCGGTTTTGGCAGGTTGTGGCAAACTTGTCTAGTTACGTATATATTTATATCAACATTTTAATAGATAGGAAAACGTAATTACGTAATATAAACCATACATAGGTACTAACCAACCATACATGCATATCGATAGTTTTCGTAAACACAATGCGTTTTGGGACATTTCATAATAATAAGTTTATACGGAATAATATGTGCTATTTAATTAATTTATTATATTATATAATTTAATTTCGTATGTTTTATTGAGTTAGTATCGCCACGTGGCGTGGTACGGATTTGGAATGGACAAAATCTCAAAACCCGTTACTTTGGAAATGTATTTACGTACAAATGGCGGGCGGACGTGATGTTTGTATAAAAATATTCGAGTTCCTTTAACAACAGCACCCGGCTCTTATGAACAGTTAAGATAATAAAATTAAACCCATGTCAGTTCACGTGAAATCTGAGTCATTTGAGGTTATTCTCACAATTGAGGATTGACAAGCTGTTTATTTCAATACTTTCTTCCAGAGCCACATTCATGATGTATTTACTGGGTCTTCTTTACTTTGTAGCACTAGGACTAATACATAGGACTTTTTATTTATTGTCAGTGTTGTATCTCCCGAGTTGGTATATAACTGTAGTTTTGGTTGCAGGTATGGGTGGCGAGGCGTGCGCGTGCGCCCCGACGCCGCCGCGATTGTTGCCGGAGCCCGAGCCCGACCACCTGTACGACCACCACTCCTCGGAGGAGGAACTAGAGGTATTCCACCACCAGCTACCAGCTCGCATGCTCTGTTGTTACACCGTGTCTATGTTCTGTAACCTTGTCGCTACTATACTCAGAATCATAGTCCACGCAAACAGTTCCAATTGTACAAACCAATCATTTTTGTTAGAATGTCGACCGATACAAGATTATATTGCTGTTGTAGTAGTGTAGACACGACACTACTGTTGTAAGGATTTCGCAATATGAATGAATCCGCTCGAACCGTGTGAACTGGTGATCTAACAAAACAAACTCGAGCTACACTATGCTGAATACATTTCAATTAGTTCGCTACGATTTAATAATTGTCCTCAGATGTAGGTCTCACGCACAGCCTATAAATGTAATCTAGCTCTGAATTAATCTCAATTTCGACCTTCTGCCGCACCAGGCGAGATCTTCGAGGACCTTGCAGACACGACACGTACCTGCCACTCACGCGTCAGCTACACACGTAGTTGTGTTTATATCTTCTGTTTAAACTGTTAGGAAGTATAATTTTACATGGCTGCGAAAAGCTAATTCAAGATTTATTTGTCAACATCCGTTACATTACACACAACACGACGAGGTATTCCTCGAAGCGCAACTGTTTTGAAGCGCACCTCTCCAAGCGCACCTATTTTATTCCTCGAAGCGCACCCGTTAGTTGCGCTTTAAGGAACTATTAAAAATATTAATTTTTATTTCCTCGAAGCGCACCTATGTTTTATTTTCGACTAGAGAGGGGATGCTATCGATAATAAGATATCGATAATCTAATACACGTAGCGCTATCTATGAGCAAATAAGGTTAAACCTTTAAAAATATTTTCTTGTCGATGTATGACATCGCAAAATGAAATGTTCCGCTTGAAACCGCCGATCAACGACTTTTATTAGTTATTTTATACAATATTCAAGAACTCTGTACTCGTCGACCATAGATTGTTATTTTTTTTAACAATGATCCTAATGAGTGGACATAGACCTCAACCGAAAGTATTAGATATTATAATACGTACACTTTTTAATTTGTGACAAAAGATGCGCGTGGCGCGGGAGCAGTGTACACACATGCGCGCACGCACACACATACACATACAGACAAATAGACAGACAGACAAGCCGTAGCCATTTTGTGCGGGAACTGGACCAGGGAATTAATTTGTCACGCGAAATACCAGGATTTAAAAATATTAAAACCGGACTATATAAAAACGGAATAAAAGTCTTGCAGTTCAATTTTTTTTTTTTTGGGAAATGTCAGTAAGTTATAATAAGTATACGTATTATACTAATACTTTCGGTTGAGATCTTTGTCAACTCATTAGGATCATTAGTAAAAAAAAAAAATTTTTTAAAATTTTTTTTTAACGTTGCCCCACATTTGGATTTTCTCCTGTGTCGTGGGTGCGTTTACAAACATACAAGTTCACATACACATCACACCCAAACCCGGAACAACAATTTGTGGATCACACAAAGAATTGCTCCGTGCGGGAATCGAACCCGCTCCACGTTGCGCGGCAGCCAGTTGCCCAGCCACCGCGTCAACCGTGCAGTCAATTTTTTATTTTCGATTTTTATTTAACCTTATTTGCTCATAGATAGCGCTACCTGTATCAGATTATCGATAGTTTCAGTTAGCATCCCCTCTCTAGTCGAAAATAAAACATAGGTGCGCTTCGAGGAAATAAAAATTAATATTTTTAATAGTTCCTTAAAGCGCAACTAACGGGTGCGCTTCGAGGAATAAAATAGGTGCGCTTGGAGAGGTGCGCTTCAAAACAGTTGCGCTTCGAGGAATACCTCAACACGACGTATAAGGAACAAAAAGAAGTTAATGTGTTACTACAAGTAGCCTAGATAAAATGATAAAAACTATTGGTGCCAGATAGATTAGTCTTCGTCAACTAGCTATTATATTGGCTCTACTCTAAACTCTTAACTCTGATTCCCAACTTTTTCTCGTTTCGTGCATAGCTCGCTTCATAAGTAACTTCGATTGTGAGACGTAGTTAGATACAAAGACAATCGCTGCAGAACACTTGATGCTGTAATTGGTCGGCAGCGCGAGCGGCGGATTTTTTGCAGATAGTCCTCATTGTGGCCTATTGTTGCTCACTGCTCGCTGCTCGCTCAGCGCGCATCCATTTGATGCGCTCTCTATTCGTATCTTACTCTGAACATGACATTGTTCTTGATGCATCTAGAATCGTCAGTTTTGTACCAGTAATATTTTGTTCTAAAATATTATCAAAATCACCGTTTCCGTACTGCTACTCTACACTTCAATTACATTTTGGGGTTTGTTGATGATTACCTTGAGGTTTGTAATTGGTCACCTACAAAAGGCGGTCGGTTACGCAACACAGACGAGGTCCTGGAGCCATATCTCACAGCGGCGGACACTTCGCATGCCGCATTAATTCGCAACGACACGCCGCAACTAAATTACACCCGTAGACAACGTCTCCCCCGCCCCGCACCGCCCGCCTCACCCCCCCTGTATTTCCGCCGCATCTCGTGGTGGCCATCACGGGGCCTATTTACCAGACACTTGATGTGTACGGCTACCGTATACCTCAATATTTCCGAACGTAGATCCAAATACTGCTTCCTTAGGAAGACCGTTTCGATCTTCCTACATATTGGCATTACGCTCATAATTAGTCTAAACCTGTACTGAAACTGTATTAGTAAATATACTTTAACTCGTGTCGATGAAATAAGAATAGTGCGAACCTACTTGCAACAGATCAGTCGTAAAAGAGTTGTTATGTGCGTCACTTGAGACTGCATCGCGTGTTGATGATGTTAGCGGATAATTCCGCGACGGAAACATAGGAGCGATGCAGTTATATGACGTGAAGAGATTAAAAAGTTAGGAGAGCAGGTGAACGCCCTCCAGCGAGGCGAGCGAGCGAAAATTGGTGCGAGCAAAAAAACATCCGACCTCATCTACCCAGCTAGCGTCATACGTTCTACTAATTTGAATGTTTTACTGCACTTTTTCTATACTTATAAGTGATGTAATCCGCTTGCATTGTGGAACTACATTACACTATTTTTTGCAGTTAATTAAGTCTATGATGAAATTAGTAGCTAGGTTGTACATTAGCTACTTTACATACACTGGAAACTCGATATTCCAAACGGTCGCAATGAGTAGCGCACGCTGAGTAGTGAAGTGAAGGCGCGTTCTGAGAGCGGCTGTCGTCTTCTATTGTTGCAGAAGAGTCCCTCTTCCCATAGTTACTCTCTGTGGCCGTTTATCTGCTCTGCGGAATAATGGAGCCATCAACTTGTCTCCCGCTAAGTTTTGCATCGCATTTGTATACAAGCTGCGGCTGTCCATTAGTTGCAGCTCTCGACTCGCCCAAACGTCGCTCACGGCATTGTAAGCAAGCTCACTCTAGGCAGTACAGACGAGCTGCACTGTTTCAACAAGGTAGTCACATTCGGTGTGCGAGGACAAGTAAATAGCTGTGCGACCAGCTTCTAATTAGATCGCGTACCAGATTAACCGCTCCAGTGGTTTGCAAATAAATTCGGTAATAAAGTCAATACAATTATTTTCAATTATAACGTTAAGCCGGAGCGCGAACACGAAGTGGTCGATCGATATGGCAGCCGGCTGCCATTGTTCAGTAGCGGGCTGGCGGCTGGCGGCTGTCGGCTGTCGTGCTGCACACGCTTCGCGTCTTCAGTTGACACTAGCGCGCTTCTTTCTTTTTCAGTAACAAGACAAAACAATCCGTGAGTTTTTATTCATGTTTTCCTGTCTGCCGCCTGCATAACATTTGTTTATCTTGCGCTTGGTTGGAAATTAGAAATTCTTTTGTCTCTGTACTTTTTTAATTGCAAAAAGGAAACGGAAATTGCTTTCTAAAGAAAGAAAAACGTCGTGTGATAATATTAAATGCGTAAAGCCATTCCAGCATTGTTTGCTCTCGCGAAGTATTCAGCGTGGCTGTGCAAAGGAGAGGCTTATTAACGTGAGGCGAGCGCAGCGCACGGCGCGGCGGGCGGCGGCGGCGGGCTGCATCATGCCTCGCAGCCGGCTCTCCCTCGATTAGATCATTGTACAGTTCTACTCGATGGTCGAACGTTCTAAAGATATATCTGCACAATGTATTTGCCATGTTAAACGAGAATGTTAATTCCTCAGTCAAAAGTTCAAACTGCGACACGGGAAGTCATTTCAGATTTAAGACGCTGGAAATTGCTAACATAAAAGTTGCATTTACTTATAAAATGTTTGGTTTAGGCTATATTTTGAGACATTGAAATCGTACTTTTTCTTTATTCGTTTTTACTATTTACAACTTTTTGATTGATAGGTAGTAGAATATTACGGTACCTTTGTAGTTACTGTTTATGTAAATGTGTCGAACTTTCGTACCAGTTGTTCTTTTAATTTATCTTCCGCTACAGCTTAATTTGATTATAACCTTTTCAGAAAAGATATATAATATTAGAAAGCCTTAAACCTCAATATTGAGATGCAATGTCGAGCCCAAGACCGGAACTATCGACCGCTAGATGTACCCATAACCGCGGTTCATTTCTCGTCCCGCTAGTAGTGGCAGTCATTGCTCGGCCCTCACAAAAGCGACGCGGTTTTTTCACCGGAACCCATCCATAATAAACGAGCGGCCGGCTCCGCCGCGGTCCGCAGGTCCGTCCGTCGTCAACAGTACTCGGCGCGACTTCTCAACGCGTTTCTAATTACACGCTGAAATATTCAACAGCGCCGCGTACTTTTCAGATGAGACTTTAGCTCGTACTCTTTCTTCTATACTTGCTCCTTTTGGGTATGTTACCACTCCGCGTCAGCCGTCTGCTTTTCATTATGCAGATGGTGCATGAATATAAGATTTGGTCGGTTTAGTAATCTGTACTATTTAGGTACATTTCAGTATTGTCTTCCGTTCTCAATATTATAGCTATGAATATTGTTAGGTACTCTTATCATTAGGTACCATCAGGTAATAGTTGTCCCTCAACTCCCTAATAAACTGATTATAGTTTAGGAGAGTTCGAGTAGAAAGAGGTAGGGTTTGATTCGGTCGACATCTAACACCATAGGAATGTGATGCATAGTCATAAAGTTGAAGAGCGGTGTGTGACTTGTGGGTGCGGCGTGCAGGTGATCAATGGCGCACTGCGCGGCGCGGGTGCCACGGGCGCCGGCGCGGGCGCTGAGGGCCCAAGTGCTGGCACGGGCGCCGCAGAATCGCGGCGTCGCGGCGCCTCCTCCCCGCCTCCCGCCGCCCCCGAGAAACGCAAGTGGCCAGCACAGCCCTACCTAGACCCCGACAACGACGAGCACACGCCCCGACCAGCCTCTTCCGATGACGACGACACCAAGGTAACACCATACTAACATTACATCTCCATTAGAGACATTTCGAGTGTGTTGTGCGCTAATACTACAATATATTGATATAATGGATGATGATTTCGTCGTTCGTCACAATTTTGAACTAATGGATATGTATGGATTTAAAGCCAGAACTTGGTGTTGCAGGTGGAGACACCGGTGCGGTTCAGAACTTCACCGCCGTTGGAAGCACTTAAGCCAAGGCGTGGCGGTGCCGGCGGGTGCGCGTGCGCGAGTGGCGGTGCGAGCGGCGGGCGGGCGCCGCTGTCTCCGCGTCGCCGGCGCCTGCCACTGCCGCCGCCGCGCCGTCATCGCCCCGCGCTTGACTTCGACAAAATGCAGCAGGTACTTACATATGACTCTAGTACTTCTGGTTCACAACTGCTGTTGTCATACCCACCAGGTGCTGTGTGGATGATCTACTGCTTCTCAATCAATTGATCGTTGTCATGTTTCGGCTGTTCCGTCGACGTTTGAACGGTCAAATATTTAACTAATAGGTTACCTACTTGTGATTCCACTAAGTAGTCAGGAGCACGAAAGCTATCGGACAATCTTGTCCAAAACTCCACCATGACAAATTTCGAACGCAAATGTGAGACACGAAGTCAATTGCAGGTAGTTATCGTTTAGTCACAGCACTTACAGCCGGCGATGGTTAGTTCTGCTCGAAAAACTGGAGAACAGTTAACAGTAGTGGCCAATAGTGGCAGATAATTTTTTATCATGATTGTGCGGAGATAAGAGAGCGCCTGCAGACCGAGCCTGTCGGCCGGCTCCACTGGCTCGGGTGGCCAGTCCGCCCGCTTATTTGAATAAAGCTATGAATAATTTTAAATCTATAACTGGATCGCGGACTGCTAGAGTTTGTTTTGATTTGTATTTGAAATACACGTCTCGCCGTAGCTTGGTGTGAGTTAGAACTGAGCGTAGGAACAAGAGTTTCACGAAATCATGGACGTTTTTAAGTATCCTTTCAATTCAGAGGTGAAAGAAAGCCTCATAATCTTTACAAAAGATTTCAGCCGTGTTGTTTTTAAAAATGTCTGAACGAGGGATTATTCAGATTACCGAGGCCAAACAAATTGCAAAAAATGTTCAGCTTTATTAAAGTTTACCATAAAAAATATCGTCGCTAACGCTGTACATAAATTGCTGCAGTGTAAACACAAGATCTCTTGAGCTTGAATCTTTCTCTACAGTTATTTAATAAATCCGAGACTCGCTTTAAGAGGAAATAAAATAACGTCATTCGCTAAGTGAGAGTAATGAGGTAACTTTAAGTCTTTTACCTGTGAACTTGTTTACAATGAATGCCATTAGTCTGTGCAGTATAAAAATACTTCGTATTGCAACAAAAATTATAGGAAAACGGTGAAGGATAATAACGTGGCATGATTAAACAATCTGATGTGACGAGCAGCTCCATCTTTGTTCGAGTAGACTGTATACGCTAGCGTAGTGATTGGCAGCACATGGCGACGCATAATGATCGCACATGTGGCGTTCAGCTCAGAACTGCGCGCTGTTCCCACGCTCGCCACTCGCGACCGATGCGCGCTGTGGAAGCCTCCCTGACCCTCGCCAATTTAACAGTCAATTCATATACATTTTCTTAAATAAAATACCTCTCATGTCTCTTTCAAAGTAGTTATGATATCAATTTTCACTGAATACGAGTACCTACAATATCAACATACTTATATGAACTCTGTATAGCAAGTTATACGTTCACTGGTCGATATCATTAGATACATTGTACATCATCAGTTTCTGAGCTAAATTGGTTCCCCTTTGGGAGTGATGATTAACTTTTTTATTGTTACTAAAATTCATGACGGATCGATCGCGCGTCGTTCTCTCAAGGCCACCAGAAGCTATTGATTTGCATTGCTGATATAATTGATTCCTCGTCGGGACATCTTTCGGCTTTGTCCAATCTTCATAACTTCAACACGTTTTGTCATATTTTACAACGATTTTATAGTTTTATTATTATTGAATGACTGCACTCCCAAGACTCAATCTTTGTTATATTGTCTGATTTATTTCCTTCGGTGCACTTTCGTTATGAAAACATTAAACATAATATGCTTTATTACGGACACGAGCTGGTTGCACCTTTGGTGATACGTTATCAATCTGTTATCGGGCGGTAGGTTGTTGACCCCGGGCATGCGGGCACATGCATCTGTGCTGTACTTCACTAGCTACAGCTACAGACACCGGGCAGATGTCTGCCGGGATCATGTGTTCAGTGAGCTCCGACACACACTCAATAATACAAGAGAATATTCTGCACATCAAATATCAAAATTAAACTTAAACTATATGTCATATACACTTATTATGGATATCACATCCAGTAGATATCTGATTGCATATCATAGTATCAGACGGCCACATATGCGCAATGCACGTGTGCACCAAATAAATGGCAAGCCGACGAAGTCTAACAAAACAATACGATTCGTTGCCGCACTGTCAAAGACATCTAATAATATAATAGATATAATTAATGCGCCCCAGGTAGACGAATTATTTCATGCAATAAGCATGTAGGTATCTCATTGAGCGGGCAGCGAATTTGATAGCTCTTGACTTTGAGCGTCAAGTGTTCCGCGGCGAACCACATCCGGGATGTAGTACGTATTGATTCAAGGCGTGCCAAATTATAAATGAACATTGGTCTAATTAATGCATACAAAGTGCTAGTTAGATGTTTTTTGAGCACAACGTATTGATGTGTGGTCATCTGAAGCACGTATACAGAACACATCATGCATTAGTAATTAAGGTGAATGTTCCGAGCTCTTCATGGCTCGTTTCCCGATAGATGGCGCTGAATTGAACATTTTCAGTTTTATGTTGTTTTGAGTGTCATTGGAACAATATTAAGTAACAGAAATAGAAATGCGAAAATCAGGCATCCCACTTTATCGGACGGGGTCAAATTATCGCCTCAAAACCCATCCGATTTGCCATAAAAGCGAAATATTAATATCCAACTCTGTTTACAGTCATTTATACACACATAGACATAGCGCCTACTTTAAAATCAACCTTTCTTCAAAATTAACCACTAGATGGCGTGCATTTAAAAGTTAATAGGATGGTACCTGTAGAAATTATGTCTTGGGGATTAGGAACTAAAGAACACCATCTGATGCTATTATGTTCTAAAAATAAAAGGTATAAGTAGTGTTATATTTAGGTACTAAATAGCATAAAACAAAGTCGTTTTCTCTGTCCCTATATCCATATGTATGCTTTCTACACTAAGGATTTTGATGCTGTTTCTTTTACGGCGCATTCCAATAAACTACCGATCTAAATTTGCTTACGAGCCGTAGAATTTTGACATAAGCTCCATACAAAATGTGTCAAAATTCTACGGCTCGTAGGCACATCTACCGATCCGTAGTTTATTGGAATGCGCCGTAAATCGATAGAGTGATTCAAGAGGAAGGTTTATATGTATAATACATGTATATTATAGTAGGGAAACTGATAATTTTGCACCCGTGCGAAAACGGGGCGGGTCACTAGTTTGGGAATAAAATGAGTGTCAAGAATGCAATGTAAGACAGTTTTATTTTATTATCTTATACATTATTTAATAGAATGTATATACTAACCTGCAATTATTACAAGTATTTATGTGACATGAATGCTTGATACGTGACTGATTATTAAAAAATAATCTCATTCAAAATAATAATTCAAAACTATAATTCATAAACAAGGCAACCAGAATAATAGATTGCAATCAAAGCGGAAAAATGTTTGAGAATATCTAAGCATCCATAACCACTATACTACATAAGGAAATAAAAAAGCAACAACTTTCCTGTTTGTTTTTCATAAACCTTAAAATGGTCAATGTATTCATATCACATTATGAACATTATGTTTATTACGACGAGTACACCATTTCTTTTCTGACATACATGACTGTAAACATTGATAATGTAGATTCTAAACTCACTACTATAATAGTACAATAAAAAAACATTTGTCGTGTTGTTTTCACTCATCCTTCCTCATTATTGCCTGGAAACTTTACCGCTACACAACTGCTGCGAAAGAAAATTACTATAATTAGTATATTTTGTGTTTAACTTTTGATGTGGATGAAAACAATATCCCACAAGAAAAAAATATAATATAGATTGAAATCAATGGAAATCATAAAATAAAATAAAAAAAAATTGTGTACCTTTCATACAGGTATACATTTCGCATGTTTTTGAACATGTCTCCAAACTATTTCTGAGAATACATTCTTTAAAAAAGTGTATTAACTTTGGCATCATATTGCTGATAAAGTCATAATTATCTCGACAAACTTCTATAACAGTCAAAGGTTCAGACTGAAATAAAACATATGAAGTAGCATTTATCCATGTTCTGACACGCATTTGCCTTGACCTGATAGATTTAATATTATAGTAAGAAGATGCTAAAATAAATTATAAAGTGGAATGCAATAGAATTTACTTGAAGTAATATTCATGCTTTTTATTCATAACTAGAACATTATTAAATGATAGAGCAAAATTGAAAGGAAATCGTTTTTCTTGGTATGGTCATGTGAAGAAGAGGGATGAAACGCTTATTACTAATATTCTAACATTACTTATATGAACTCAACAATGCAAGTTATACGTACTTGAAAACTAAAGTTTGTTTAGCATTGAAGCTGGCCACAACTTGAGTGCATCATTTACAGGTTCTGACTATCTTGTTCGTCCACATGTATCCAACTGATGCGCTTTTCACTCGTTTTGACGATTTACTGAATATTCGTGGCGTTGATACGCCATCTCGTAGGACCCCGACATAGTAGGTACCTAGATGTAAACGGAATCCGAAATACACAAAAACTATTGATATAAGTACATTGACTGATATTATGTTACTTTTATAAACGTCGGTACCTATTCGCATAAAATTGAAACGAAATTATAACAAAACCAGATCAAATCGCTTCATAACTTGCAGCAAAATGTAGTCTCATGTCATGAAAATTATTGCAAAGTAAATATCCATACCATAGATAAAACAGAATTTATTAAATACGTTCCGAAATTCAGAAAAATTATAGCAATAAAATCTTTACTTACCCAAATTACTGATATAACATCAATTCGTTCGCTGCAGAACAACCATAATGAAAATCATAACATATGCTACTCTATTTACTATAACATTAGCTGGTTAAAGATACTTGTTTTACGTCCGTTCAACTGATTTTGTGTATCGGAACGCGCGGGATTCATGTAGCAGACGCAATATAATGTGACAAATAATACTAATGTTTGTCCGTCCAAAGTTATTTGTATTACTAATCTGAGAAAACAATATAATATCGATCGGTGATTTCTAATATGAGGATTTTGTTTGTAATAGCCAGCTAAACTCACGGGCTGACTTGCTAATATTTATGTGTAGGTATTTTTATTTTGAGAATAAAATTACTTACTTATCAACATATACTACAATACTTTGCAATAATCATATTAAATTGGAAAGAAATACATACAAGAAATATTACTTCGAATCAATGAATTTTCATTGATCAAAAACATACAAGAAATTCCGCGCGTATAGCCTAGCGTAATGCTACGCAAACTCTTCGAAATGTATTTTATTTCAAGTCAACCATCTGATGGTACTAAATAAGTTTGGCAACGTGACAAAGGTCATGTTCGACGGAACGGCAACATCGTATTTTGTCTACGAACGAATTTAAATTTTTTTATTGTTGCCAGTGACAATAATAATAACTAACGCTAACATTTTTTTCACACACGACCACAATGTTTTATATTTTCGTTTACGATACTTAGTTTTAAATTATTGTAATGTTTTTTAATGAAAACTATTGTTATAAAATTAGTAATGATTCTTCAAATTTACATTAGCTCGGGTGCACGCCATCTGAGCGTTTAAGTATTATAACGGCTATCCAGACATTCCGGGATGTAGTTTGATTGTCAAATTGCACTAACACTAGTAAAAGAAATGCCAAATTTTTCACGGTTTTCAAGACTGAATTTTGGTCTCCATATATAATGCGAATTATTTACCAAAAAGTGCTAGTTATGCATGATTCTTGACCGTACAAAAGTGATAAAGTGATTAGTTTTGTGCAAAAAGTGTCTATGTACGGAGCACGTATACCGAACGACATCATGCATTAGTACATTCACCTTAACTAAAGTTTTTAGTAGTTCGCAGATTAACCTTCTTGAGAATTCTGTAAACTATTGCATTTTTACAGTATTATTATTAGTTTGACAGTGTCCCTAGTAACGTACGCGTGACGAAGGGACATGGTGCTGAGGCTAATAATGTGGTGTGTGGGCCAGTGAGGGCCAATCGAGACGCACTCAATGGTCGGGCTCGGCTCATTCAGTGTCCCCGTTGAACGCATCAATGAACGACATTCCTTGCGCGCGCAGACCACCTAAACATGGCCGCCCCCTATATGGCGAGACGTGGAATGAAAACTCGACGCATTACACTTTTTACCGGGCAGCGTACCAAGTAATAAGAAGTGTTTTGATTTAAACATGCCACTTCTTGTGTGGAGAAATCGTTTCAACCGACTCGCTTTAAGGGTAAAGGATCTTAAATGGAAGCTGAGGATGCTTTTGCGTTCGGATTTGTTTGAAATTTTAAATACAATTTCAAAATAAAAAGATATTTTTATGATATTTAAAAAGCAGCTATAGCATATTTTTATGGAGGACAGTGAATTGTCACTACCAAAATATTATGATCTTCTGTTATTTTTTGGTATACCTAATAGGATGTCTACCCTATCTGCCCAAACTTTCCACTAAAACTGTCTAGTTACACAGGTGCTGTTTAGTGCTTGTTTGAAAAAAGAACACAATGATACTAATCATTGTTTTTTTTTACTTTTTCCATATTTTCTAAACTTCCCAACAAAATAAGAAAGCTTCAATAAGCCATGGGCGCCATGCGACAGCTACCATATTTGCGCTTACCAGATGGCGCCCCTGGCGAGTAAGTTCCTGTTAGTATGTTCGCTGTCGCTGCGAATTATTTGCTAACCAAGCTCGCCCCTGTTTTTGAAGTTATGTCCATCTCTGTCTGAATAAATAGTTGATGTGATAGTTACAAGATTACGTGTCTGTTTCCAGCTGAAGGTGGGCGGCGGAGGAGTGCGGTCGTGGCGGGCGGTGGGCGGCGCGCACGGCGGGGAGCTCTCCGTCTTCTGCTGGTGATGGGGCCCGCGGTACGTCTCACACTCCTCGCTCACTGCTTTACTCTCGCAGCTGGTCATCGCCAGAAAATGGCTTTGATCAACCCTTTTCACATCTGCAGTTTTTCGAGTGATTTTCTTGTAAGGTAAATTAACCAAATAAGGCCTACCTATTTTTATTACCGCCTAGCTCGTAGGTTTAAAATGACAATGCGCTGATTATTTCAAAATCTTATATTTATTTATTAAACTTTGTAATAATGGAATCAAAATAGCTTTAGAAACAAAAATTACAGTTTTGTAAACACAAATAACTAAAGTGTCACTTTGGCCTTATTGGGAACCCTATGTCTTAATAAGGCCTCAATAAAAACTAGTAAGTATTCAACTTCTTAATTATAATAAAACTTTGTCAATGCTTATAATAAATGTAATGAGACCTTATTAATTAATTTTGGTCATTATACATCAGACTTGACGAGTTTCTCATCATGCAATACCCATGTAACATCTTTGAAGTGAACAACTTCTTGTTCTGTAGCCAATTTAGCGACCGACCTAGCTTTTGAGTAGTCGAACCACTCTTTAGATGGTGCGTACTTCTTTGGAAGTTATATCTGGCTGCAACAGCATACCAGTCAAAACAGGATGTACAGAATAATAATTCAAGGGTTGAATAGATACTATGAAGAATTTCCCGATATCCATTCACCCCTTTTCTGTATCTATTCACCCCTTTTCTGTATCTATTCACCCCTTTTCTGTATCTATTCACCCCGTTTACCCCTTTCTACCATTTTAACAGCGTTTTCCATCTTTTGCAAAATCCATTGGCTTTCCTTTTGACATAAGCTGGTGATCCGTTTTCTATGAAATTACTGAAAAACAACTATGCCATAATAAGGCCTACACGTTTTTTTTGTAGGCTTTATTAGGGCATGGCACATAGGTAAACAAAACAACGATTATATGAAATACACCGATATTATAGCTATTTCACTAATGTGAGGAGATGGCTAAATGTATAATTGTCATACAGACAAAACACGGCACGTCGTATACTGATAAATATAAAAATACTAACAGTTTACGCTACTCGAATTTTATAAAAACTAAAGTGCGCTCCACGTCGTGATTGTTTTCGTCTGTAGGTTCCAACATAATCGCGGCACGGGTTGCTTGCTGTGCTCAAATTAGTTAAGTAATGTGCATGCACACTTCTACCAACTTTGGCGACCATTTGAAATCGGGAAGAGGGAAATTTTCAAAATAGGCTTTATTGGGGCATAGGCCTTATTTGGTTAGGTTACTATACTTATTACTTGATAGTAACTAATGTGTTGTGTTGTACGTTGCAGCTTGTCGGTGGGGTGTCGCTGGCAGGTGCGGGCGCGGCGGGCCGGCGTGCAGCGGGCCGGGCCCCGCGGCCGCGCCGGTCCCCGCCGGCGCCCCGGCCGGGCCGGGCCCCGCCGGCCCCGCGAGGCCCCCGGCGCCCCGTAGCCCCGCAGTGTCGCCGCCACGTGCGCCCCGCGCCCCACTTCTATGTGTTAGTCAAATGTCTGTAATCAGTCCCCGTTAGCGCAATAAGAACGTTTACAATCCCCTACTAATGTATCGCTCCCCGCATCGTAGTGCGCGTGGGGCGCGGGGGACGTGGCGCAGTAGATAGCTCCGGCCTGACCTCACAGCGAGTGATGCACCACCCGAAGCCCGAGCCGCCAGCCACTGGGTCGGTCAGTCGGTCAGTCAGTCGGTCAGTAGACACGTGGCTGGGCGGCCTGCGACATCCAGTTCCTTTGTAAATTGCACTCTAATAATGATCAAAGTACAAACTTACGATACTAGGAGGTGTCCGCAGACTGGCACCTCAGCCGGCGATGTCCGCCGACGCTGTTTTTCGAAGAATTTACTCGTTTTGAATACTGTGTTTTATCCATCAGTTTGATACTTGACTAGATTGTCAGAACGCGGGATTTTTAATGAATATTTAGTTAATGATGTCAACGAAACTACAAGTTTATACGAGGCCATCGCTAGGGTAACGCTGTGCCCAAATTACTTTAATTTGTCTATTGTGATAAAATGGTATTGTAATGATATTCAATGGACTGAATTCGACCGCCGGCGCCGCCCGTCCGGCGGCGCGGCCGGTCGTAGAGGGAGTTGTACGTAGTGCAGTACGTGGGACTTCGCTCGAGTTTTTGATCTCGAATTGCGAGCGAGTCGCGCCCCCCGGCCGGCTGCGCGCGGTTCCTCCGTAGAGTACGTTCGTTATATTTTACCAGTTTAATGTCAATTGCATGAGGACGGCTGCCGCCGGCAGCTCGTCGTTCGTACAAGTTATGTCGGTTGTACTCTAGTTGTATACTTATGTTAGTAGTTTTTAGCGGGGCTAAAACATTCTGTTACTTGTATTGTGTTATAAAACGAAAACGAAAAAAATGAAACATAATAAAGTTAATGTGGTGCGAGTGGAGTCAGTGAATTTAACGATAAAGACATTTAACAAATTTTCAAATTAATATGATAAAAGTACTAAGACTTTTTTTAAAAATCGCTTGGATAAAGATATTGTATGTACATAGTGTTAAGTGACGTAGTATAAGTGCAGACTTAGATGTAGTAGGTATAACAAATTGTATGGCGGCGGCGCGCCGCGCCCGCTCTATTGTTAACGACTTTTCTTTTTTAATTGTGTTATTTTTTATTTCTGCTGTAGTTTCGTTACTGACACTTTCATTGTTATCGAGCCATCAGCTGCGCGCCCGCCCGGCTCCGCTCGTCGCGCGCCTGTACTCCGCACTGTCCGTGTGGAGTACATTCGGCGCGGCTCCGTATGTTATGTATCACTCGGTTAGTTTAGCGCCGGTGCCCCGCGGGAGCCCGCGCGAGGTAATGTAGTCTGCGACTGATGACGTCACACCGGCCACTGAGCCTCGCCGCCTGCTCACTCTGCCGGGCTGGTACCATAAGAGTAATATAATGTGAATAAAGGACATTTTTGTATGGGTTTTCTAGGGGATAAATAGCTTATAACCAGTCCGGTAGACGAGGCAGCAGTGGAGTGGTTCAGGCGCCGCCGCCGAAGTATCGCGCGGGCTGTATGTATAGTACGTATATACTGTATGTCTATACCGCGAGGCACTGAGCGGAGCTCGCGGGCACCTTGTTTGCAACAATCAGTGGTGATATTTTACAAAATAATTTATATTATGTTTTTATATATTAACAAGCGTAATAAAGAGTGAGCAAAAGCACATCTTATATCAATGTTTCATTATTCCCATGTGTTTGTGGCGTCCGTTACCTTTTCATTAAACCAATATAGGCAAACTACGATTAAAATATGCAAAGGAATCGTAACTTTGCCACATACTTTACTGCTAAGTCTGGAAAGTTGTCGCAGTGGACTAGATGAGGTTAGGTTACTATCTGCCATCTGCTGAGCTGAGCAACATATTATAACAAGTTCATGTAAAGCAAAAAGTTCCGATGTTTCTAATTTGACTTAATCGGTGGCAATTAGATAGTTAATCTTTCCAAGCGGCCCAATTCCCCCCTTCCCAATCCCCGATTCTCGAACTACCCTTAAATTCCTAACTCCCAAAAAATCGGCAATACACTTGTAACGCCTCTGGTGTTTCAAATGTGTGTATTTCCACAGGGTGTTTCAGAAGTCGGGAATCATAAGAACTATTGTCCTGTGCCACTTCTGTCATGTAGGATTACCTTGTCCCATCGATCGGGTAGTGAATATAGAAATTAGAAAAGAATGGCTGTCGCGCCGTAACCGTTTACATGGAGACCAGTAATATTCATTCTTCTAATCTCTTTATAGTAATATATATATATATATATATATATATTATTGAAGTAAATTAGGTAGAACTTGAGCGAATTAAATTATTAGTGAGTATTTAACGGACTCAGGATACCGAGATTCATTCCCAGTCACATTGATTTTGAACTATCCCAACTGTAGTCGCAACTTGTAAGTATGAGTAGGTACTAAAATGCAAAATACTGAAGTTTTTTAATGGGATAGGTCGGCAAACGGGCATGCCGACGACTCGCGTGATGGCTACACCAGATGATGAAAGATTTTTCCTATAATGTAAGACAAACTACAAGACTATTTCAATGCCTTTTGGGGATTGCTGTTGCCGTTTAAAGAAAAGCAATAATAAATAGTTTTCCTTCCTGGCGCTATAACTCCAGAACACACGAACCGATTTCCACGGTTTTGCATTCGTTGGAAAGGTCTCTGGCTCCGTGAGGTTTTAAGAAAATTCTGGAAAAATTCAAGAGAAAAGCATGAAAACAGCGAAAAACATTGGTGGCGAAACGGAGTTCGCCTGGTTTGCTATATAGTTGTTTTATAAAAACCGTGGAAATATCTGAGTGTTGGGCCAAGACCAGGTTTGGGAGAACATAGTATTCTCTACAATGGCTTTTAGTTTTTGGTAGATTGAGGTGTAACAATAAAATTATTTTCGGATCTTTGGTAAGCAGTCAAATTATCTGTCAAAATATTTTAATTATAGTAGATTTCACATAAAAACACAAGAATGGATTGTTTGATAGCTATGCGGAAACCACTTAGGAAGCCTCAGTCGGAACCGATAGTTGTGATGCCGAAGAACCGAACCGAAGAAAAAATCCGCGTCGAAAGTGGAGACAGTGTTTCCGAAGACACGTTCACAGACGAAGGGGTCGGCGCCGGCCGTGTGCTTCGTGGAGTTGTACCGGCAGTGCGGGCGCGCCGCCCCGCCGCGACGTGACCCCACGCCCGCCGCCACGCCGCCCGCCACGCCGGCAGACTCGCCCGACATGGCGCGCTCCGACACCTCCCTCGCCACGTGCTACCCCGCCCGCGTCGCCCGCGCACAACTCATGTACGAGTTGGAATACGACCAACCTTACGACTTACAAGCATTCTAACTTCCACCGATACACCAAGAAATCAGTACTTACTTATCTATATAACAGTTTCGTTGATTGTGGGCAAAATAAATTAGTGTTTTTATTAAAATCGAAACTGTCTTAATCATCTAGGGTTGAGATTCTCTTAAAGATTGGAGAAAAAAAAACGATAGAATTGGAACAGTTATAATTGTGAAGATGATCAAGAATTAAAAAATTAAGTGCGAGTCCTACTGATTGCATTTTTATATAGTGTATTAATTTTATCGTGTTCCAAACGTCCAACTGCGAGGCCATGCAGTTCTTTACGTTTCCACCGAGTATGGTCATGATTCAACTTTCTAAATATTGGTTCTACGAATTTGCGACTTGGTTCATTCGAGCAGTCGACATGAATACGTTCTAGTTTCAACACAGTACATAGCAACCAGCTAGGTAGCGGTAGCTAGATGGTTAGATACGAAGATTCAGTGCCAGCGTTAAGGGGGCGATGGGCCGATGGCCCAGGGTGACAATTTCTGGGGGGCGCCAATAAAATTAAAAACTACTACTAACACTTGATATTGCTTCCCTCAAGTGGGCGCCACAATATTTTCGCCCGGGGTGTCTGTGGCCCTTACGCCGTCACTGCGAAGAGTTGATCCAACTCAATAGCGTGTTATTCGAGAGTCGATTTCCAACGGTCCAGCAAGGGAAACAGAATCATATGATTCATCATTACCCACCCTTCTATCAACAGTATCTAGTATGAGAGGTAATATTAAATTATAAATGATACAAAATAGTTAAATTCGAAAATTGATTTATTTACTTATCAATAATATTGTAAATGCAAAACTATTATTACCTACAAATGGAGTTTCTTACCACTAATAAACATTGTGGAACTACGTGTTCGTGTACAGCCAGTAAACTTACACAAATACAGAAGTACTACAACACTACAGCAGTCAAAGTTAAAAACAGTTTCAGTGACCAGCGGATAAAATGTCAAAAAATAAAAGATTCGGCTATATGTCTGTCCTCACTAAAATTTGTTCATATTGAGATTACCTGGTCTATTTAAACATTAGGAACATAATTTTAATATCACTAGCATCTAATAAATAATTTGGGCCAAGACAACGCAATCATAACTATGTGAGATAAATACATCACATCAACTATTACAATTGTGAGACATCACTTGTACTTCCTCTCTAAAACATAACAAACAAATCAGTCCATTTCAATATACTTATACTACATTAGCTTATTTCTCCTTCACAGTTACATTAAAATATTTCAATAATGTTCTATTTTTCTTACCAGATTTTGGTGTTCTTTCAGACACGGAATTCCTTCTCTGTGGAATATTTTCTTTGGGACTAAGAGGGGCAATGACACAAGGTTTCTCAATGACCTCTGGACATTTTCCTTTTTTTTCACGACCCATGCGGGTCAACCAATCAGTAGTAGTGTCTTTTTTCTTAACTGGAGACATGAGTCTCAAGTGTGGTGCCTCCCCGTCTAACACAAAGTTAGGCAGGTTCTTAGTGGGTGTGGTGAAACTTATTATCCTCACTTTAGTCGGCGACACTCGCACTGGAGACAATGGCTTCATGCCTTTAGGTGATATTATTTTGCACTGTTTGTTCTCGTAATTTTTGGTTGGTGTCATGAAAGAGCCACCGGCTGTAGGCATATAGCTCCAGTCGTTGGATGCTTCTACTTGGCAGTTTCTGGGTGGACTTTGTTCTAAATACTCTCCATGACGTTTAATGCCTGCAGGTAGCAACTTTGGTTCAACAGGTTCAAGTTCTTCAGGATGAGTTTCTAATTTCAGTCTTTTTGTGGATATTTCAATATCTTCGGCGTCTTTTGAAGCATTCATGAGATCTGTGAGACATCGTTTTGTTTTTCTATTAGATATAATTGCCTGTGAACGCATTCGTTTAGCACTGTATGATCCAGGGGTGGTCACCAGTTTTCGTTTAAGAGAATTGGGTGTTTTATCTAAGGAGCCCCATTGAGGCAGGCTGGTAATATCAGTGCGCGGTACGACTTCGGCGCGCCCCTTCAACTCGATATCAACGTCTGGGAATTCCTTGCCGATCCTCCAGATCTTGTGCCTTGCGTCGTCGCTGCAGGTAACGAGTTTCATGTCGCCTTTGTGGCACCAGGCGGCGCAGGTCACCTCGGCCCAGTGTCCCGTCAGCTTCACAACGGGCTCCGAGTATTTAACATTCCACACATAGGCGTTCTTATCGCTGCTGCCGCTGACTAGGTACATGCTGTCGGGGCTGAGGCAAGTCTTGATGTAGAAGGTGCTGTTCTCGTGTCCTATGTATCTCTGCTCCGGCATGGCGTTGTAAGTCGATATGTTGAAACAGTAAATAACATTGTCCATGCAGCTGGCATATAATCTCATCCTGGCATCATCTATTATTAAGTTGGTGTAACCATTCTTGGTCGAGCTGCCGCAGTAAGGTATGGAGTGTTTCGGTAGGGGCTCTCTCTTGTAAATATTATAGTTCTTACGCAGATCCCACACCTTGATGTTACCGTCGCATTCTCCGCAGGATAAGAGCGTGATATCGTCTTGGAAGACGAGGCCAGTGATGCTGATGGCGCGGTGGTTGTCGATGCGAGGCCGCTTGCCGTGCGAGCCGGGCGTCTTGGGGTTGAAGCTAGAGTGGCAGTTTATGAGACAGTTGTCTGGTCTGAGGACGACGGCTGGTTGGTTGTTGGCGCGGATGTCCCAGACCAGTATGTGCCCGTCTCTGGCGCCGGTGGCGAACACCGACGGCTCAGTGGGTCGGAACACGGCAGTCTTCACAGATCTCGTGTGACTAGAAAACACTAGGACCCTTTTAGGTGCGCCTTCTCCTACATCCCACAGACATGCTGTATGGTCACCTAAAATGTAATTAATAAATAGTTATTATTTCGACTATTAATTTTGAGACATGTTAATTTTTGGTGTGAACATTAGTCATTCCAAAGTAGTAGTGTGTCAAATAAAACGTAACATAAACTTGTTGATATAATGAATAACTCACAATTATTTTGGACACTGGTGACCTTGACACTACATTTAATATTTTAGTATGTCTGCTGTCAACACCTCAATATGTTTTATTTTCAAGGTTGAGACACTAAACAGAAGGTCATATAAAGATTTACCTTCTGTTTGTCAAATAAAGATTGACACTAATCATAAAGTCAGATCCACTGAGTTGTGTAAGACTTTTCAAAATCTGAAATGCGCACTATAATATTGCCCAGTTCAGTAAAAGAATCTGATGAGGCAGCTTGTTTGGCAGTTGTGCTTGTGGCCACTTGAAAACACAAGCAATTAATAACTTGAAAATAATTAAAAAACTGAACAGCAAAACATAACTTATCTGTGTATACTACCTAACTACTGAGAGATGGAAGTTCATGTCACTGATCTTAAATGGAGCTAACAGATAGCCACTTTTTATTTTGTTTAGTAGAAAAAACAATGAAACCTTGAAAAGTTCTCCTTCAATAAATGATTCAGGTTTGCAGGAATTCTTTGTTAGATGGCAATGCATAACTTATGTTTAAAAATATAAATTGAGAGAAATTCTAAACATATAGTATATATACATATATAAACCAATTTAAAAATCGATTAGACAAATATTTTGTCAACTGAAGAACTGAAGAAATTGACTAATGAAAATTAACAGGATGCGGGCATTATCAGTTGTTTCAACTGCCTGCCTGTTTACAAATAAATAAATATATTTTTTTAAAGTATAACAAATGGTGTTTCTTTCTCGTTCTTCTCCATTCTAAGCTACACTTAGGAACAAGCACCTAGCTTTACTGATGCACAGACTGACAGACTATTGTTTATTTCTTTCCTTGTTGATGTTTCAAAAGTACAAGACTTTGAATAGACAAGCCACATTAAGAAACATTGACTCTGGTCAACTCAACCGACAATTCAACAAACAAACGAGCTTATGTGGCTCATATCTCATTTCTTATGTTTTAAGATAAGTTTCAAACATCCAAATTTTTATTGTTAGCAGCAATAAACGAAATAATAGAATTAAGTGACTAACCTGATACAGTCACGAAGTTCATGTTCTGAGGCATCCAAGCTAAATCAAAGACAGCATTGTTGTGGCACTGGAATCCTTCCAATGTGCTAGCAGAGTGTACGGTGGATGTATCCTGCAAGTAAATAGTTCACATCATAACAATAGGAAGTCGTGTTAAATATTATCTATACAGAATTTTACTTGTTTAATTGCACCATACCAAACAAATAAAATAGGCACCTTATAATCATGAATAAGTAATCAGTACCTGAATAGCGACTCTGCCATCCTCGTTCGCGAGAGCAAGGATGTGCTCATAACCGGGAGCCTCCGAGAATCGGCACGCAAATATCGGTGGATCCTGGTCGAAGTTCGCTGGAATGTTAGCATTCTGCAGCCCATAGTACGATTCCTCGCTGTCTACTACCAATCGTTTCAAGATGTTATCGTAGTTCAGGCGACCATCTGCAATAACCCAGTCATTATTATCAACAAATCTTGTTTTTAACATAAATCACAAAGTATTCTTCAATCACTTACAAAGGCCGAGTTGACGATCAATCAAACACTGAATATCATTCATTTTTACACATTTCCGATGTTACTGAATAATACAATAACAAACATTTAAAGTGATAGCACTCTGCACTAGATGTTTCTACAAATTTCTTTGAATTTCGTTACGACTGTTCATTCACTATTCACACCACACACCAGGCAGCTGTCAAAATAATACCATGACTAAATAAATGGCGCGAAAAGTAGGAATCGAGTGGATGCGAAACAAGGAAACAGTGCATACCACAGATTACATACTAAATTGATTTCGTTAGGCATGTTAAAGTAATCTGTGGTTCAACCACAGAGCAAAATAAATTAAAAGAATATGAGTGGAATAGAAACCTCAGCCAAAAAATATGGAAACTAATACAAGTCGCCATAGCATAGTCAAAGAATATAATAAGTATAAGGGAAAGCATAGCACTCGAATATTATAAAGTGTTTGGGTCTATATAACTCACGTTTATCCTCAAAATTATTTTTTTGTAAACTAAAAATCTTTCATAATTTTTAAACCATAATCCAGCCCATAGACAACTATCAGTTTGTTCGCTTTGTATCATTCTTGGTTTGTGTAATACCCAATCCAGCTTCAGTATATGATTCAGTTTAGAATTTGCGGTTCTACGATTCGTTGACAAACTTAAATTTGAAGGATGTCTGTGGTATAATTCCAATTCGAACGCGTTTGCTATTACTCTTCTTATGCTTTGCTTTACTATTTTGTTGTGGTGATGTGAGATGAAAAATAAAATTAAAGTTTTTAAATACCAATATATCTTGCATAACGATCAAATTTTATTTTACACGGCTATAATATTGTAACAATATCTTTGACGTTAATTTTCTGTAGTGAAGAAAAAAGAAATGTCCGTTATAACTTGTGTGTAGTTAATGAGTACCGTACGGCTTGGTTTTCCTCTTGATACGTATATCTAAAAAGTGTAAGTTCCTATGTAATGAGCTAATGGTAGTGATCGGCTTTTGTGAACAAGAGCTTTAGAAGTAAGTATTCTATTTATTGAATATTTGAGGAGTTGGTACGTTACGTGGACAGGCTAATAAGATAGAAACATTGGTGTTTCAGGTGTATGGGATGTGAGTCTTACGTGGAAAATGGAAGAGATTGGTTCGAGTCGGCAGTACGGGAAGTACGGGCTGGTAGGACGCGCGGGGTCGTCGAGCACGGTGCAGGCGGCGGCTGCGTGCGACTGGCCGGCGCCGCTGTTGTTGCTGGCGCGAGCACTGGGCCGCCGGTGCGTCTCGCTATGGTGCCAGCTCACCAGACCCTCGCCGCCGTCCGAGCCCTCCCAACAGATGTTCCCTTTATGAACAACATGGACGAAATATCCTATTGGATTTGTACTAAACGGGCACCGTGCCTGATGAACTATGACAATGTCAAAAAACAAGATGAGCAAGCACAGTGTTCCAAAAATAAACCAAAAAGTGTTCCTAGTGCTGCCGAGGTGCCTTCACCTAAAAAGAAAAAGAAGAGGAAGCTGTCTTTGTTAGAAGATGACTCAGGTTCAGCTAATAAACAACAAAATGTTTACTTTGAAACTTCACAAAAGCAAAAACAGACTGTGATGAGTAGTTGTAAGTCTGACACTCTAGGCTCCGACATAGACTTCAACATTAAAAATACTTCAGTGCAAGGTAAAGCAAAGAGATCTAAACACCAAAAAAATAACAGAACAACTGTTCACAAGAAGAATAAAGTGGTCACATCTACACCCAAGGTGACTAACCTGAGGCGGAGCTTGAGGCAAGCTCAACAGAGTCTGAATAACAGCCAACTTAATAGTTCCTTTGAAATATTTAATAATAGTCTTGTTAATGGCAATAAACATAATGAAATAGAGCAGAGATCACCAGATAAACTGAAGAAACCAGAATTACTGGCTGGCGGGGACCAAACTGCAGACAGTAAGAAGAACACCAATGTCAACAAACACAAGTCAAAGAATGAAGTCTTGAATGGACAATTTGAAGACTTAAGTGATGTGTCTGGCTTCACAGCAAACTACATCCGTTCTACTAAACTGCAGTCCACTAAAACTCCTAGAAAATTAAGATGCAAAAATAATAAAAACCTTGTAAAAGAATCACAGCAGGTTGGACAAAAAGACAATACAATGGTAGTTTGTATGAACAAGTCAGTGAACACTGGGGTTCACAAACTGTCACCACTCAACTGCAGCACAGAGTCAGAGAATGTGATTAATTTGATAAGTAAGAGTATTGACAAGTCTCCTAAAGTTACTAAGAGCACATCTTTGCTTAAATTCATAGATGCAAAGGGAAGCAAAAGTGGTAAGGAGGCTGCTGACAATAGTAAGGCAGATGGTGGTAGAACTAGAGGCAGAGTCAACCTGAATGTATCATTCCAGTCCCAGAGCACCACATCACGGTATCCAAAGCGTTGCCGGAATCAAACCACAACAGATGTTTTAGATAACACAGGAGATAATGACCAGGCTGACAAGAGAAGAAAGATCAGTAAAAATTCAAGTGAATTCAATAATTCTGATCGAAAAGAGAATCCTGAGGCTGTAGTATCAAGGACTCGAAGTGGAAGGAATATTGGTTTGACATTGAGACATCCAGAGAACTCAGTTTTAGTGCTTAGTAATTCAACAGAACAAGTCAGTTCCATGGTCAGCATGAATGTGGCCAGTCCAGGTGAAGAACAGAGAGATAAACTGAAAAAGAAGAGACGGATCACAAGGCACTTGCGTTCAAAGAAAGTTGTAGACAAACAAACTAGTTTACAAAGAGACTCTCTAAGAGACAGGAGTGGGTTTGCTGCATGCTTCTCAGACAGTGATGATGACAGTGAACCACTTAAGCAAAGGAAATTCTTCTGTGCTTGAACATTTAAAGACTTGTTGCAGGCTTCCTTGCAAATGTATTTTTAACATAATATTGTTAAAGAATGTAGACACTCTTTGTGTACAGGGGTAGAGAGCAAAGAAATTTGTCACTGTATTGGACATGAACTCAACTACCACTTATTATTCACTTTCCTACTGATTAAATTAGATTAGTGACAAAACTAACCATTACTATGATGGCATTTATATTGTATATTAGATGAAAAAAAAAATGAATTTACATTTCTTAGATGAAAAAAAATACATTCCATGTGAAATATTGGAAATATGCTACTATAATTAATTAATAATATTGGCTTATTTAAAATGCCTCCAAAATTTGTCGATGTTTTAGCAAATTTTGGTAAGGATTAGCTAATTTAATCAAGGAACTACATAATGTTATCTTTCCTCTGCCCTTGTTGGACTTCCATTGCTTGACAAGACTAGAATTGTATAAATTGCTCAGTGCCTATACTAACTGCACTCTGTATTGACATGTTAGCATCTAGATAATTGTATTTAACCTATGATACAGTAGGATACTGCTACTCGTTACAGATATTGGACACTGATATAGCAGGGCCGTCATAACTTTAAATATTCCTTAATGTTTTTAGATAAATAGTATTATTTAAGATTGTTGTTTCGCCGGTAGAGCGATTTTATTCTGCAATTTTGTTAAATACCTGTAAAAGTTTGTTTTAATTGGTTTCCTGATAAATGAAATAGTATTGGAACACAAATGAGATTTGTGAGATAAATCTTTGTTTTATAAAGTGCCATTGTATATTGTAATGTTATACATTAAGTATATCTAAGTTAATCCATGACTGTGGCACATGGTGAGATAGTTCATTCTGCATTCTGTGTGGAGAGGGAGCTGTTCAGACACAAGTGCTTGCCAGTGCATCATCTTTAGCTGGCTCCGGGCATCACTGTACATGTTGTGTTGTGAACCCATAGATCACACCTAGAGTGTGCACTGCCAACTACTGGGTAAACATTGTTTGTTATAGTAACCTGTGACAGTGAGTAATTGCTTTGCAATATTTGCATCCATAATATAATTATTTATTTTGACTAATATTAATTGAATACATGTCACAACAATGGATATTCCAGTACAGTTTGGTAATTACCAGCACAATACAGCATGTTGACTTTCCTCAAATACATGCTAGAATTGAACTATCTTTCTTTGGCATAATAATTATATTTATCGAATTTTTGAATTTAGGGTACTAAACTTTTTATTTAGTTTTATCAAATTTTGTGTATTATATTTTGTAGCTTTTATGTATTTAAAATTGCATAGTAAAGTTAATCTTAACTGTATGTTCTGTTTTATTGCACCTATGGCTGTAGATGTAGAATTTACAGATAGAATAAGTATTTAATTTCAAACCTATTACATGAAAAATACTATAGCGACCAACAGCCACAGCAGCGTGTTCTACTAGGCGCTTGTGCGCTGAAAATCTTATCCACAAAATTATATTGCGTCCAGTCAAGATGGCGTTACTGTCGCGCTAACCAGTACATATAGGTATAATAATTATTATTATGATATAATTGGCAAAGGAAAATTATAAGTAGGTACACAAATTGTTACACCGTGGTGGCCTATATACTAAAAATAAATAATCCAAAAATAAAGTGTGGCCATTCCTCCAGTAAAACAAGATGCCATTTAACCGGAAGCTACGAGTACTAAGAATAAGTAATAAGAATAAAGCATGAATTGCTACTTTACAGATAATACAAGTATCATTTGTTGACCACTGTAGCCACTTATGTCTTTATCTATATAATTATGTTAGTTTCGTTGTTGGAACCGTCATTAGCATTCTAGCAGTTGTTTTATTCGCACGCATTTGCACGTTCTCAACATGGATTACGATTTTTCTAACAAAGTGGTGCTAGTTACTGGTGCAAGTGCTGGTATAGGCGAGTCCACAGCTCTCCTGTTCGCTAAACTTGGTGCGAAGCTGTCGCTGGTGGGAAGAAATGAAGCTAACTTGCGAGCAGTCGCGGCCGAGTGCGAGAAGCAGAAGGGCGTGAAGCCGCTGGCGATCGTCGCGGACCTGGGGACTGATGAGGGGGTCCAGAAGACTGCCAAGAAGACCCTTGAACATTTTAAGAGGTAGACACCCAAGTTATCTTCTTAAGTCTTTGACTGCCAATAGAAAACTGTTGAAGGCAAATCCTCCGCTAACGTCGGTCACCGGTGACCCCGTTTAAAGTGTTAATGACCTTAGTCTATTTGTGGATAGTAGAATTCAACGAGTATTAAACATCGTTGTTCGCCTTAAGACTGTGAATCAGTTAGTGATCACAATCTACCTAATCAATTTGGCAAAATTCATTCCAGACTGGACGTCTTGGTCAACAATGCTGCCATCGGCGCCCGCACCAGCATCTTGCACGAGACAGACATGAAGATCTTCGACGACGTGTTCAGGATCGACGTGCGCGGCGTGTACCTGCTCACCAAGCTGCTGGCGCCAGCCCTCATCGAGACCAAGGGCAACATCATCAATATTTCTAGTATATCAGCTACTGTAGTAGCCGTGGGTTCCCTGCCTTATGGCATGGCTAAGGTGAGATATAATTTTAGACTTACATAAGTACCTAAATACTGGAGGGCGGGGTGTAGTTATTTAATCCTGCGCTTCGCTTATGTTCCAGGCTGCACTGGACCACTTCACTCGCCTTGTGTCTCTGGAGCTCGCCCCGAAAGGTGTTAGAGTCAATACGGTCAGCCCTGGAATCACTGTGAGTATCGCCCCAGTAGTTTACACGACCAATGTAATAGACAAGGACCTATTTATGTTTACCTAATAATTATGTACTAATGAAGAATTACTCATTTTCTTTTTCTTAATATCTCAGGTGTCAAACTTCGTGAAACGTATGACAGGCTCCACTGATGAACAGTATAACAGTTGGCTGGGTGAAGCCAGTAAACAAATTCCTATGGGAGAGCCGTGCGTGGGAGACGACATCGCCAGGATGGTCGTGCACATCGCCAGCGAGCACAGCAGGCTGGTCACTGGCACCGTCGTGGAGGTGGACGGGGGACTGAGGTTCAACTCCTCCTCCAGCCATTTAATCAGCCAACAGATTAAACAATAAAACAGCCTAATACTGCCTTGTACAAATATAAAATTTTGTCGTCGTAAAATTTAATTATTTTGTCGTGTTGAAATATATTTATCTAGCTCGTACACATTGCGAATATTATTTATTATCATTTATTTTAGACTGACGATATTCGCGTATGCGAATGCGAATATTGATTAAAATTTGTCGGACCAATTTGTCGCAAGCAAGCAAGTCGCAGCACCTGATTTGTAATTATCTACATCTACATATTTCTTCTCTCATCAAAGTAAGCATAGAAGTGTCAAAAGTCCCTATAAACCTCGTGTGCATCGAAAGTTATTTGGGATATCTAAAGGTCCATTTCAAGTATTTTGGATTTTTGTCAAAAATTATGTCTTTTAGTAGTTTGAAATCAATAATATTATTATCATGCAATTAAAAAGGATTGTCCTTCAAAACTGCATCACAAGAACAGTTCATGGACTAGGCCTACCGGAGAACTGACGTAAATAAAGAAAGCGCCTAGGAACTAGGAAGTACCTACATTACTGTGAAAAAGTGCGTATGTCACATTTTATATCTACGAAATTAGCGTTTCCTGGAAAATAATCACAATAAAAATACCAATTTGAAGAAAAAAAATTCGAACCCAAAATATTTTTAAACTTTAACTTTAAACCAATGATGTTGGTAAAGTTTGAAAATAAAAGTTTATTAAGAGTTTAAACTGTTAAAATTGTAAGAAAAGAACTTTCGTATATTATATTTTTAGGGTTCCGTAGCCAAAATGGCAAAAAACGGAACCCTTATAGATTCGTCATGTCTGTCTGTCTGTCTGTCTGTCCGTCCGTCTGTCCGTCCGTCCGTATGTCATTTATTTCCGAAACTGTTGGGCATACATAGTTGAAACTTTGTAGGATGACGTATTTCGGTAAACGCTATTCGATTTTTGAATAAAAATGGATAAATGTAAAAATTAAAGGGGGGCACTCCATACATGGAACGGACTCAAAAAATTTTTTTTTCAGCTAACATATCCGTGATGGGTGTCTATGGATAGTTCTTTAAAAAAAAGACATTAAGGTTCCTAAAACCATTTTTCGTTAAAATCAATCGTTTGAAAGTTAGACGCTTCCAAAGTAGAAAAATGAGTGTCCCCCCCCCCCTCTAACTTTTAAAATAAGAGAGTGAGAAAACTGAAAAAAATATATGTTGTAGATTTCAATGGAAACTAACAACGAAAATTGGTTTGAACGAGATATCATTATTAGTTTTTAAGAAATAAAACTTTTTCAAAAACCGCAAATATAACTTTGTCGTTCATACAAACACTATGTAAAACCAAGTTATTTTACAACTTTTATATTATGTCATCTATTTGCTGTTACCGAACCCTTCATGGGCGAGTCCGACTCGCACTTGGCCGATTTTTTAGTTTGGTTTAGTTTAGTTGAAGTTTGGTGTGTGGCGTGGCGTTACATTTCATTTATATTTTTACAACAACTAATAGAACACAAATCGATTAAAAATTGTCAGATTGTCGGTTTGTACGCGCTAATCTCAGAAACTTCTGGACAGATTTGAATGAAATAAACGTCATATTTTTCTTAGGTATCGCAATTTTGTAATGATCTTGAAGGCACTGTAGAACGTTAAAATAAAAGGGTTTTATGATATACAGTAATAGCAAAGATGTACGCTTCTCAACTCGACGGAGACATCGAGACTTAGTGCTTAGTTCAATATATGTTGTGCCTTTATATAGGTACTTGTACCTACACAATTATCTGATAAATAGGCTGAACCTGGGTGGGGCATCAGTTGTTCCTGTTATTGCCTAATATTGTGTAACTATTCATGTCATTGCCGTTGCAAAATGTTATGCAACACCACAATGATTTGCAAAATTTTAGTTTGCAGCTGTAGGCACAACATGTTTTTTAGGCTATACCTACATAGCTACTAGGCAGTCGATGTGAGTAGCCCAGAACTTACAAAATGTTATATTTTTATATCTACTCAAATAAACATAAAAAAAATCCTTTTGGAGATATATGAGGTAAAAAAGCGTCGTTCATATGTTTTCTGTCTGCATTATTATACTTTATGTCATCCCCTGTATTGTAAGTGATGTCACAATGTTATGACACAAATTAGGGTATCGGTAACATCTGCTGATATCTCTATCCGCTATCTTCGAGATTCTTTTTACAACTCCATGCGCTACACACGTAACGATAGCCTGCGCTGTATATATACGGACTCCGATTGTTTGAACACACAGATCAGATCCAAATTTTAACGCATCTGCACGATCCTTAATAAATAAGTCCCTAAAAAATATCATCAACATGGATTACGATTTTTCTAACAAAGTAGTGCTGGTAACTGGCGCCAGTTCTGGTATAGGCGAGTCCACAGCTCTCCTGTTCGCCAAACTTGGAGCGAAGCTGTCGCTGGTGGGAAGAAATGAAGCTAACTTGCGAGCAGTCGCGGCCGAGTGCGAAAAGCAGAAGGGCGTGAAACCGCTGGCGATCGTCGCTGACCTGGGGACTGATGAGGGGGTCCAGAAGACTGCCAAACAGACCCTTGAACATTTCAAGAGGTAAACATTCAAATCCTTGACCATGGTTTTACAATTACGCTACTTACTACGAGTATGTTCCTGCTCAAGGCCGAATTAATTATTGTTTACTTTAAAATATTGAAGTGTTATGATAACCGACGTGCTTGATAGCTTATCTACAACAACTGATAGAATGTAATTAAACAAAAACAAACAAAACAATCATAGTAAAAGAACTGCCTACGTTTGAGAAAGTTTAAGTTATTAATCCCGGTTTTCTTCCTTTTATTCCAGACTGGACGTCTTGGTCAACAACGCTGCCATCGGCGCCCGCACCAGCATCCTGCACGAGACAGACATGAAGGTCTTCGACGACGTGTTCAGGATCGACGTGCGCGGCGTGTACCTGCTCACCAAGCTGCTGGCGCCAGCCCTCATCGAGACCAAGGGCAACGTCATCAATGTCTCCAGCATTGCCGGAACTTTCGTCTCCGTCGGCTCTCTACCATATGGCATGGCAAAAGTGAGGACAATTAGTCACAATAGATGAGGAATATGAATACTAATAATAATAAGATGTTGATTTGCTATCGTTCCCTTGTTCCAGGCTGCACTGGACCACTTCACTCGTCTAGTGTCCCTCGAGCTGGCTCCAAAGGGTGTCAGAGTGAACACGGTCAGTCCAGGAATGACTGTAAGTATCGAACGATGTAATTTCATTACTGAACTTAAATGTTTATTTTGTTATGAACCAGTTTATTAACCTTTTGAACGCCAATGGCATGAATAGATGTCATGCGCAAGCGTGCCCTGTGCGCCACCGACATCGACGATGAGTTTAAACAGTGGATGGAAGGTGCAAAGAAAAACATTCCTATGGGAGAGCCGTGTGTGGGAGACGACATCGCCAGGATGGTGGTGCACATCGCCAGCGAGCACAGCAGGCTGGTCACTGGCACCATCGTGGAGGTGGACGGGGGGCTGAGGTTCAACAACATGTCGGACGCACTCGTCACACATGTTAAATGATTCTAGATCTAAATAAATTAAAAAGTCTGAGTTAAGTAATTGTAGGGTTCAGTAAGGCAACGCACACTAACGTAAGCGTTGCTTATATAAACTATTGTCACGCGCTTAGCGTTCGCTGTTGTTATACACTAATCGTAGATGTAACACCTCTGTATGTGACCTAGTGAATAAACGATTTATGTGATTACTATCTATCATTATACACAGTACCTAAATAATAATCAAAAAATTAAAATTAGGATGTATTAAAGCTAAACTTTTTGTATGCTTAAAAATGTATGTACCGACATATTTAAAAGAAATTAAATAAGTTAACATAATAACGTATGCCTTTTTCATTGCCTTAAAACAATACCAAATTGACAAAATGTGTAAGTATATATAAGTAATTAAAATTCATAGAAATTATTTTGATTTCCAATCGAATATTTTTTTTGCAACGTCACGCTTTTTATTCCTGAATGGGTAGGCAGAGATGCACATTATGGCACCTAATGCCGCTATACAATGTACACCCATAGGGGGTGAGCCTATTGCCATATACTGGGCACAGTTCTAGACTCCGTGCTATTACTGAAAAATTTTCGGAAAATCGATCGTTCGAATCGTTACCCGACCCGGGAATCGAAGCCGAGACCTCTTGGCCGGCAGACCATCGAGGCAGTCGAATATTATGTAGGTAACAAATACGTATAATTGGTTTGACAGCTCGACAATGACTGGGCAACCACCAGCCGCGATAAAGATAAGTTAAGCTCAATGTATAAACAATGTACTCGATATAAATAGCCAGTATCTGACGAGACTTGAAGCAGTAAGCACGCGGGACTAGAGCTCATTATCAACATGGATTACGATTTCTCAAATAAAGTGGTGCTAGTTACTGGTGCGAGCGCTGGTATAGGCGAGGCTATAGCTCTACTGTTCGCCAAACTTGGTGCGAAGCTGTCGCTGGTGGGAAGAAATGAAGCCAACTTGCGAGCAGTCGCGGCCGAGTGCGAGAAGCAGAAGGGCGTGAAGCCGCTGGCGATCGTCGCGGACCTGGGGACTGATGAGGGGGTCCAGAAGACTGCCAAAGAGACCCTCGAACATTTTAAGAGGTAATTTATAGCAATAATGTGGTTAACTGAATATTTGTAAGAGAGGTACTCTACGGAGTGGTCTTTATAAGTCTTAAGAGATAGAATATCTTCATTTTTGTCGGCTCCGAATGACATTATCATAATATGGTGATAGTTGCTATCACAATATTATTTTATAGATAAGCCTACACCGTCGAGATTTAAACACTAGATTGTATTTTAGCCCGATACGACCTATCTTACGATGGCTTTCATTTTTGTGTGTGATTTAATGGGAAATTATAAATAGAATTTCAATTGAAATTCAATTCATATCTTCCCTCAATCTACTTTAACATTAACTATTTGTTATTATGATTTAAAAGAGCCCAACTTTAATTTGTAAATGTTGCTGATTCCAGATTGGATGTCCTCGTGAACAACGCCGCCATCGGTGTCGCCACATATATCCTGCACGAGACAGACATGCAGATGTTCGACGATGTGTTCAGGATCAACGTGAGGGGCGTGTACCAGCTCACCAAGTTGTTGGCGCCAGCTCTCATCGAGACCAAAGGCAACATTGTCAACATCTCCAGCGTAGTAGCCACTATGGTGTCTGTGGGTAGCCTGCCATATGGCATGTCGAAGGTAAATATGTCCTTCCAGAATGATCGGATGTATCATGGTCTGTTGTTTAACCTTACTGATTGATGCTGTACACATTGCAGGCTGCACTGGATCACTTCACCCGACTGGTGTCTCTGGAGCTGGCACCTAAGGGAGTCAGAGTTAACGCAATTAGCCCTGGTATCACCGTAAGTATTCTCTGTAATTAACGTGTAGAAATATCACGTTGCCTAAGTGTTCAATTACAAAGAAAATGAATTTATTACCTACAAGTCGTCCTCTTTTATGCCATCGTCCCATCTTTATATTTTAGGTACAATATGTAATTGTTCATCTTTCTGTTGCCAGGTGTCAGAATTCGTGAAGCGAGTTACTGGTTTCTCGCAGGAGCAATATTTGGAGTTTTTGAAAACGTTTAGTAAGAAGATCCCCATGGGAGAGCCTTGTGTAGGAGACGACATAGCTCGCATGGTGGTGCACATCGCCAGCGAGCACAGCAGGCTGGTCACTGGGACCGTCGTGGAGGTGGACGGGGCCTACAGGTTCAGCGGGCCAACACCAAAATCAGCATATAATAGATAGGGTACGAGCAGATGAAGTGATCACTAGTACCTAAAGATGAAGCTTGTGATATTTGATTATTTACTATAAGGATATTAAATTAAAAACCTTGAGTAATTGCAACTTTTGTTTTTGTTTTCATTATACACACGAGTGACACTATATACTACACGAGTCGAGCCTACCTAAAATTTCACCTATCGAGGTGAAATTTAGAACAGGGTTAGGTTATGGTCTGGAATAACACATTTAGTTTATTCAACTACTTTCTCATTATCTACTCGGGGCGAAGGGTGGGAAATGTTGCGTTTCTGTGTGTATCAGAACACAGATTTATTTGGGTACTTTTACCGTAGGCATCGCTTAGTTTAATTTAACTATGTTAGTGTCAGTGGAAGTGGAATTCAATTATGTGAATTTGAGAAAAGGAAAGGGCCCAATATTGGCCCTTGTGGAACGCCTATTTTCGCTCAAGGCCCGGACGTATGGGTTCATAATATAATTTTAATAAACAGAAAGTTGCATTAGCGTGATCCATTTGTTCATCGCTATCTATTTGTTCTAGTCTGAGTTCTTCGGTACGTTGTTAATGTTTTTTTAAACAACAAACCTTTTGAAATTTCACTAACAATACAATAGATTTTTAGTTTTAATTCCGTTTATACATGTATTTTTTAACATGCGGTGTGCAGCACCGCCCTCTCGCTCGCAATTAAACGCCAGACTCTATTCTATATACTTTTGAAATTTCTTTTACTTTGGGATCTGATTAAAGTGGTCCGTGTTTTTCAATTAAATTTTTTCACCCTAATCATCTCATTTATATAATGTCATCCCAATCCACTCTACATCTGTGTATAAATAAAATTTTCTGCAGATTGTCCTGATAGCGGCCACGGCGGATATTGACGTTGACTGAAATCCAGTTGATGGAGAATTTGACATACTATTTGTCTGATATATCCAGTCCAGTTCCATTTCGAGCTTGTAGCTTTTCGGCGAACATAAACGATTTTGAGTTTTAAAATTAAGGATAAAAACATAAATTGAAAAAAAAGAGAATTAATTAAAAACTTTTAATTTTTAATGTTAATAAATAGTTACCACAATAATTCATGCCTTAAATTGACATTTTGTTTTACCCAAGTTAGTTTGTAATTAGTGTAACTTTATTTGTCGAACAAAGGAGTTTGTGTTGAGCCGTTGAACCTGTAGGCCCCGTCCACCTCCACGACGGTCCCAGTGACCAGCCTGCTGTGGTCACTGGCGATGTGCACCACCATGCAAGCTATGTCGTCTCCTACACAAGGCTCTCCCATGGGGATCTTCTTACTAAATGTGGTTAACCATTCTTTGTACTGCTGCTCTGTGAAACCGGTGATACGTTTCACGAATTCTGATACCTGACGACAGAGAAACATTCATTCAATATCGTAGATCTTGACGTCACTGGATTTGATCATTAGGCATAGCTTAATAAAATTGATAACATTCTAAAGTGTATACTTACGGTGACTCCAGGACTGACTGTGTTGACTCGGACGCCCTTTGGAGCCAGCTCCAGAGATATCAGCCGGGTGAAGTGGTCGAGAGCAGCCTGGAAACAGTCATTCTCAATAATGTAACTGGAACTACAAGCTAAACTAAGTTTGAGATGTTAAATGTTATTTATTTTAGACTACAATTAGTTGCAAAATAGGACATCTGCTAATTACCTTGGTCATGCCGTATGGCAGACTGCCGACAGACACCATGGTGCCCGCAATACTGGAGATGTTGACAATATTGCCCTTACTCTCGACGAGCGCGGGGGCCAGTAGCTTGGTGAGGTAGTACACTCCTCGCACGTTGATCCTGAACACATCGTCGAACACCTTCATGTCTGTGTCGTGTAAGATCCATGTCGAGACACCAATGGCTGCGTTGTTCACGAGAATGTCTAGTCTGCAAATCAAAAACAGCAAAAATCAAGATTTCAGGTAAATATTGAGAAATGTAAAGAAAATTTTGACTTGAATTGTTGATATAAATATTAAAGTAATAGTAAACGTAGCTGACTAAAACAATCCTACCGTCCAAAGTGATTAAGAGTGTCTTTTGCAGTCTTTTCGACCCCCTCATCAGTCCCCAGGTCCGCGACGATCGCCAGCGACTTCACGCCCTTCTGCTTCTCGCACTCGGCCGCGACTGCTCGCAAGTTAGCTTCATTTCTTCCCACCAGCGACAGCTTCGCTCCAAGTTTGGCGAACAGGAGAGCTATAGCCTCGCCTATACCGGCGCTCGCGCCAGTAACTAGCACCACTTTGTTTGAGAAATCGTAATCCATGTTGCGTGTGTGTAGGATGCGCGTGCTGAATGTACTGATTCAAGTCTCGTCTAGCGCTGTTATTTATATTACACGGAGGATCTGAAAATTAGCACTTCTGATATGTTTATCATGACGCATCGATACCGTCTTTCCGATCTACTGATAGAAGACATGACGATAATACTACGTACGATAGTCTGTTTTACAACGGATTAAATGTAATATATAGATTTCAAATTAAGATCTAATAATGATTAAAAGAAGAGATTAAAATTAAGAACGCATAATTCTTAATTTGAACAGGACGTTTGTTAGTTGTCTTAGATCTATTGTCTATTGGAAGGTACGCTGAAAATTCAACTATTACACTAATTATTATTAATATTTAGAACAGAACGATACTTTAAGAAAGAAAACCCATTTCACGTCTATCAAATTATATTGTAAGAATATTTATGTGCCACGGGCCAGGAGTATGTAATGTACATTGTACAACTACAACCATAATCACTATATTTTAAACGACGATACAGCATTAAAACATCTTCAGATTCTCAACAGTCACTTAGCTTGCGAGGAGAACGCATTCGAAAAGTTGCCGAATCTCATGCCCCCGTCCACTTCCACGATGGTGCCAGTGACCAGCCTGCTGTGCTCGCTGGCGACGTGCACCACCATCCTGGCGATGTCGTCTCCCACGCACGGCTCCCCCATTGGGATATGTTTACTGGTTGCCGCCAACCACTTCTGGTACTCCTCGTCTGTGGAGCCTGTTAAACGCTTCACGAAGTTGGACACCTAAAGCAAACAACAGTTAAATACTATTGGTATCTTTACATGCAATACAATGTACAACGTATATAACGACTACTTTCTAACACTCACAGTCATTCCTGGGCTGACTGCGTTGACTCGGACGCCCTTAGGAGCCAGCTCCAGAGACACGAGGCGAGTGAAGTGGTCTAGAGCAGCCTGGAACGGAACAAATTCAGTATCTTCTTTTTGAAAATAGTTATAATCCAGAGAAGTAGAGATCCATTCTCACCTTTGCCATTCCGTACGGCAAGGAGCCCAATGCTACCATAGTAGCTGATACGCTGGAGACATTGATGATGTTGCCCTTGGTCTCGATGAGGGCTGGCACCAGCAGCTTGGTGAGCAGGTACACGCCGCGCACGTCGGTCCTGAACACGTCGTCGAAGATCTTCATGTCTGTCTCGTGTAGGATTGTGGTGCGGGCGCCGATGGCAGCATTGTTCACCAGGACATCCAGCCTGGAATTAGGATATAACAAATATTCAGGTAAACACTTATTTCAGACAATTATAGTGCAATTTTCTATAAAGCACATTTGATAAGCACGGGTCCGGCTCGGCACCGGTACAGCTTGTGGCTACCGCTAACTGCCGGTGTGTTTATTGTGCGTCGCCCAAGAGTGCTGGCATGGAGCCGTGTGCTGGCCACCCACCGTCGGCTTTTTTATATTGACGTTATGAAATATATCATACGACATACGATTTAAAGTTAAATGACAATTTTATTGCTGGGTTGGAGCGGTGCGTGTTATGTATGTTATGTCGTTAATAAAAAGGAACACGAGAATTGTAATTAAAGTGTTTGAATAGGTGACAATAAGTAATTTTTCTTGGTTTGGTTTAATATCCTAAGACTTCATTTCTATAAACCAATTTTTTTTGTTGAGGATGAGCAAATATTTTTAGAATATAAGTAATATAGTAGTCTTATCTACATTCAACGGAAACATTTGTAAGTTTTCAACAGCCTACTCTGTGATAACGACTGAACTGATATTATAATCTGAATATATTGTAACTGTCAATTGCGCCTGAAATGCAGGTTATCGTAACAACACTTATTATACTTGAAGAGGAGTGTCACATTGAGTTACAAGGGCAAGCAGATGGTCAACTATTAAACAATAATGACCAATTATTTTACCTCTTAAAATGTTCGAGGGTCTCCTTGGCAGTCTTCTGGACCCCCTCATCAGTCCCCAGGTCCGCGACGATCGCCAGCGGCTTCACGCCCTTCTGCTTCTCGCACTCGGCCGCGACTGCTCGCAAGTTAGCTTCATTTCTTCCCACCAGCGACAGCTTCGCACCAAGTTTGGCGAACAGGAGAGCTATAGCCTCGCCTATACCGGCACTCGCGCCAGTAACTAGCACCACTTTGTTAGAGAAATCGTAATCCATGTTGATATCAATATTATATAATAATATAGATGATACGTTGTATAAAACGAGATGCGAATTCTTTACAGATGTGTTTGTTTCCAGGGACAGATATATACTGTGCGAGTTATCGCAATACATGCAACATGTACATATAGCTACACTTAAAATACACATACAATATCATGTTCAGTACAATATAACTACGTTTAATTATATCATGGTATAGTATGTCAAGGGTATGTCACTTTGAGGAGTGGCTTTAGAGATGGTCTCCAGCCACCAGTGCAGGCCTGTGGACGGCGAGCAAGAGTAGCTCGCCACCCGACCAGAACCAGACCCGTGGGGACGGCGCGTCACTTTGCGCGCACGCTTTAAAGAGTCATCAGACCACCACAGATGGGGCCCAGTAGGGCTGATGCCTGATCTGGAGCTGCAGACTACCTAGGCGGTTTACCGGGGCTCCGGCTCGAAAAGCAGGAGGAGGAACGGGGTGGTTTTTAGTCAGTAACAGTAAAAACATTTTTAATTGTTCATCCAAATGAACTGGTACCGTAGGTAATAACAATAATAATTGATAGTGTAAATGTTTACTAGTAAAATTTAATAGAATTCTGCCAGTCATCGTGATGAGTATTTCATAACATTTTGCAAGGCACGCGCAGGTGCACCATTACACCATTACACCATGTTATGCAACATTAAAATTGATAAAAATATTAAGGTTGAATATGGTATCAGATCTTCCAAATAATTTTACTCTCTAGAGTTCCGTACCAGACCTTGGCAAGCCAAGACAAGAGATAGAGATGGTCAAAACCATGGTTATATTTATCTCTATTCGTTCGTCTATATACGTTTGTCTCTGTTACTCCTATGTACACGTATTCAAAATGGAAGTATTTATAGGAATCTTCTATAAATACAATTATGGTATACGTACCTACTTGGTTTTCATTTAGCGGTTTTTGTTATTTTCCGACTATTGTCGTGATACGGGTTTTATTTGTTTTGTTATAAAGAAGTCAGAAAATGGATAGTAGTAAAAGGAAAGAAAAAATGAATTATTTTATTTTTAATTACTTATATACTAAATTGTATAAATGTATAAGATTAAACTTATCAATGGAAACATGGTCCTTAAGTAAAATAAGGTTTTAAATATTTTACACGATCACGGTGCCCAGTCGTGTCGTGGCAGCGATCCGATGCAGTCGTGTTTTCCGACGTGACTAATTATATTAACGCTAACGTGGCGGCGGAAGCCGCTACTCGACTTCTGATATGAGTCAGACACTCATAGCCAACGAACTGCTGGCGTTCTTGCAGCAGAAACTGGATGTGATGGACGAGGTGTCCGCCATCCAAATCTGCGCAACGAACTTCAGTGAAGAAGATGTGGCAGCTGCTAAGCTGCTTTTGTACAAGTCGCTCAACAAGTGCGACCAGATGGTGTCCCGCAGGCGTGACGGGACCAAGAAAAGCATCCAGGACATCATCACGCTGCTCAAGGAGACCGACCCGGATGACGTGCCGACATTTGTGGCGAGGGATCTCAACAAGCTTCCTCCCGTAACTTTCGACCACGTCGACGTGACCAGCCTTTTGAAGGACATCGTTGTCCTCAAGGCCAGCTTGGTGGATGTACAGAACAGGTTAGATGCATCCCAAGTTGCTGTTGCCGATTTGCGTAAGGAACTTAGTGATTTGCGCAACATGGTAACAGTAACTGGGTCACCAACGGCATCGAACGTAAACACGCGTCGCGGAGCAGCTGCTGACACATCGGCGGTCAGTTTCGCGTCAGCGGTTTTGTCTACACCGTCGTCGTCAGCGAGGACTGCTGAGCAAGCTGAGTGCGCAAGTCGCGCACCCCGCCTGCCCGCTACCGCCCCTGCGGGGCCTCCCGCGCCCGCCGACAAACACACCGTACAGCTGACAAGTTGTGCAGCGCCAGCAAAAAAGTGTGTGAGAACGAGCACTCCTAGTGTTCTCAAACAGAAGCCCGTTCCCGAGAAGGAAGCGCCAAGGGCTGATGAAGATGGTTTCGTGACGGTGCAAGGGAGGAAGCGCCGTCAAAGAACTACCAAGAACCGCTGCGGCACAGCTTCCATCAAGGCTAACATTCGTGTCGCCCAGCCGAACACTCCCGTATACATTTCCCGCCTTCACTATACTACGAAGGTGGAGGACATCGTGGAGTACGTGTGCCAGAAGACCAAGTACAGGCTGAGAGTGCAGCAGTTGGAATCGCGCCGCAACGTCTACTTCAATTCGTTCGTGGTGCGAGTACCGACGTGTTTTCTGCACAACGTCTTGGCGGAGGACTTCTGGCCGCAAGGAGTGGTGTTCCGACGCTTCCGCGGACAAGTGCCACACGACCGTACAAATAAAGTGCCCTAGGAAGTAATACTAACATAGTTATAAGTTTATATACTAACATAATCTGTATTATAATAATATGTATGTTAGTCCTTAAGGTATTTATCTATGGGCCAAAGTAGCCTGAAAATAAAGATTAATTAAATTAATTAAATTAAAAATAAAACAAATGTAAACAGAGGTAAGTAGGTGAGATATGACTCGTCAAAACAATTCAGCAGATAGCAGGTAGGTGCTAACTGATTGTGTGAGCAAAATAGCTGCGAAGATCTAGGGGTAATTTGATTTGGCTTCCGGTTACCAGTTACTCTTGTTGATATTGATGATCAATGCTAAACATCTGAAGTGTCAGTAGCTAAGTGGCCATTTACTTTAACTTCTGCCTGTTCGACCTAAGGTTCGAACTCAGTATAAACCTTATTGCAGTTCGCCTATTAACCATCCATAAACAACCAGTAGGTAGATATTAATTATAGCATAGTTGGCTAGGTAGCCAACTATGCATTGTATAATATGTATTACATTGTATCAAATAGTCCTTCGTATTGTTTATCAACAATCAAACAAGTGTGTACTACAGCTTCAATATGAATCATAGATTAAATCTAATCTGCTGATAATTTGATAACACAACACAACCTAGACGCCTATAAAATTGCATAATATTATTTTGTGTGTGAAGTAGTAAAGTGATTTGCTAAATGATAATACCATATATCGTTTATGGAACTGCCACAAGGGCTAGTGGTCATAAATGTACTCCTGTGAAGTGGTTCGACTTCCAAGTTAAGAAAAACGTTTTTAGATTTTCGAAGATAGCCAGTGACACCAGAGTTCCAAATTGTAGATAACGCGTGATAACAAAATCACTCAAGCAATGCAAGAATAAACAGCTACATCAAATATATAGCAGAAAAACCTGTTGTACTCGTCACAATTCTGAAAAAGTTCAAATTCTAAAGAATATATATTTTAGAGTCATGCACGTCGCCTGAGAGGACAGCAGGCTGGCCACAGGAACCACTGCAGGGGGAGTGGGAGGACCAGGTACTACGACTGAAGAGGATACTTTAGCTTAAAGGACAAAACTTATTGTGTCATGGCTTCTATTAGTCAATGACTGAGACGATATCAACGCGTGATAAACATATCAACAGCTCCCATTATAAACAGTGCATGAAATATAAATAGTAGTTGAAAACGAGACCTGAAGGAGTAAGCACGCGGTACTAGAGCTCATTATCAACATGGATTACGATTTCTCAAATAAAGTGGTGCTAGTTACTGGCGCGAGTGCTGGTATAGGCGAGGCTATAGCTCTCCTGTTCGCCAAACTTGGTGCGAAGCTGTCGCTGGTGGGAAGAAATGAAGCTAACTTGCGAGCAGTCGCGGCCGAGTGCGAGAAGCAGAAGGGCGTGAAGCCGCTGGCGATCGTCGCGGACCTGGGGACTGATGAGGGGGTCCAGAAGACTGCAAAGGACACTCTTGATCATTTTGGACGGTAGGATGAATTTCTTTCACTATTCGTCATCAAAGATTTATTAAGTGTGAACATTTTCTTTTCTATTCTTCTGTTCAATATTTTTTAAGAAACATACAAATATAATGTTAAAGTAAGTCAGTTAATTGTGATAACTAAGTATTATTTTATTATACACAATAAAAATCATTTATAATTAACTTTCCTGTTTTTCATTCAACATTTTAGTGTTAATCATAACTTTATTTTAATTATTACTGTTTAAGACTTCATGTATGTACAAACGATCAGAGGATGGTTTAATGCTACTACGCACTTAAATGAAACTTTTTTTCATGTACATTCGGAAATATTCGAAAAACGGCAGTTAAGTAATGGTATTACCAAAAGGAGAGCTTCTTTATAGGTAAGGGAGTTTTGTCTGACTGATTAAATCTGTATGGTTCCTCTTTGTAAGTTATATCATATCGAATAACTTACAATAAATTGACAAGAGTCAAGCTCTCGGGAAGCTTTTTTGAATGTTCTGATTAGTTATTTGGCATCAGGGGCCCAAAATCCCACATCATCTGCGCAGATCTTAATTATATGTTATAAGTAAAGAAAAGCGTTAGAAACCAACTTAATAGTGTTTGAACATGTTGCAAATGCAGATAGATACTATTTATAGATCAAAACTGGGATCAAGCTGGAACAAGTCATTGATCTTGCGCTAGTCAAGTGCACACAAGTACAACATTACACGCGATGTAGTCGCGGTTGTGTTCACTTCAGTATTCCACTATCGTCCCAGTAAACAACACGTTATCTACTAATATTTACGAAAATGAACGTAGACTTCACTGATAAAGTAGTGCTAGTTACTGGTGCAAGTGCTGGTATAGGCGAGTCCACAGCTCTCCTGTTCGCCAAACTTGGTGCGAAGCTGTCGCTGGTGGGAAGAAATGAAGCCAACTTGCGAGCAGTCGCGGCCGAGTGCGAGAAGCAGAAGGGCGTGAAGCCGCTGGCGATCGTCGCGGACCTGGGGACTGATGAGGGGGTCCAGAAGACTGCCAAGGAGACTCTCGAACATTTTAAAAGGTAACAGGTTTGCTTAAAAAAAATAGAGAACATAATAAAATTATATGTCATTGTTGATATACCTACAGCAGACAGATACTGCATTCGAACATTTGTATTCTCTGCAATTAAAGTGTAGGAGATAACGTTCTTGTCAGTTCTGTAATAATAAAATCAGTAATCTCTGAAAAGTAAACAATAATTGCACATAACAGCATTTGATTTTATGAAATACCCTGAAGTACTTCAGTATGACCAGTAAAAAGCCCCAAAACTTTAAGTACCTTATAAATATACACACCTTTGCCCAATCCGTTTGAAAATAACAAGAGATTAAATTGTTATTACATATAAACTCTTGAGATATGAGCGCTATTATTAACGTACACAGATTGATAAACTCAAAAAATAAAACAATAAACTTGGAATTAATATTTACATAGTATTATATTATCATGCTCATGCTTATATTGTTCCCAGGTTGGATGTACTGGTGAATAATGCAGGTATCAGCACCAGGACCTGCCTCCAGGTCGCAGACATGGCGACCTTCGATGAGGTGTTCCGAGTGGACGTGAGAGGAGTGTACCAGCTCACCAAGCTACTGGTCCCAGCGCTGATAGAGACTGGCGGGAACATCGTGAATGTGTCCAGCATTTCTGGCACCATGGTCGTTGTGGGCAGCTTGCCTTATGGAATGGCTAAGGTACTTAAGGACATGTAGGTGTAACTTACTGTCAAAGTGGTGTAATATTGTTTACTAATTCGAGTCCCTAGCCACCTTTTAACGTTTTACGTAGAATGATAATTTTGCTTTTCATAAATCACTAGGTGTTAATAGTAACTTGTAAAAACTAGAGGATTGATTTCACTCACTCGTAACGCGAGTGTCGTTACACAACAGTTTTTTGTAAGGCTGTGCTATAACTCCGGTCGAACCGGCCTATTCGTGCCGAAGCATGACTCTCCCACACATAGAATTTATTGATTACACTAATCTATAATACTATCTCGCATTTTCAGGCAGCACTGGATCACTTCACGCGGCTGGTGGCTCTGGAGCTGGCTCCCAAAGGTGTCCGGGTCAACGCCGTGAGCCCCGGAGTCACTGTAAGTTCTTAACTAATATTCAACTAAAACATTCAAATGAATTCCTGTTTCGGTCGGTGGAAAGTTATCGAGTACGCTCGAAAAGAGTTGAGCATCGCTCGAGATGAATTGAGCTTGTTCGAAAGGTGTTTATTTAGTGGTCATCTTACATTCCAGGTTTCAACAATAGTGAAACGTATGACAGGCTGCACAGAAGAGCAATACCAGAGCTGGTTGTCGTCCGCCGCGTCCACTGTACCAATGGGGGAAGTTTGCCAGGGGGGTGACATCGCGCGGATGATCGTCCACCTGGCGAGCGACAGCAGCCGCCTGGTGACGGGGACAGTGGTGCCGGTGGACGGCGGGCTCAGGTTCTCCGGCCCCAGCAACTTACTGAGTCAGCAAATGAAACGAGATATATAATAAACTAGGCGAATAACAACTGTGTTCTTATAAATTGAAGTGTGTATATTGTTTTAAAGTAGTTTGTTTGTTCTAGAATACCATACGTTTTAGAGAAAGGACTATATCTATATATTAGGATCACTAATGAACTTTTTATCAATAACTAACAAACCCGGCGAACTCCGTTTCTCCGCCAATGAATTTCTCTGGTTTCCTACTTTTCTCTTGAAAGATATCTAGATTTTCTTTGCTATAAACCTTTTCAACGAATGCAAAACCGGTTCGTGCGTTTTGGAGTTATGGCGTCAGTAAAACCCGAGTTATTTTTATATAATAGATGACTGCCTTAGTCATATTTTAATTGATTATCCGAATTCACACACAAGTCTATACTCTGAAGGGACTGATAATTTTCAAAACCCAAATCACTTTCCTTGATAAGTAAAAAGGGGATACACCCCTTTCATTCCTTTCATCACTGTAGTGTGTAGGAGTTATATTACGTAGTTTGAGGAAAAACCCGAATAAAATGTAGCATAGTACCTTAGTAAATAATAGTGATAGTATCTTTGGAAATAACTTTATAAATACCTACATAAAAACAGCTAGAATATTAAAATTTTCTACTATTATTATTAAATTTTATAGATACAAAACTTACTCTAAATGCCAGACGTTACATATTCATGACAGTGATTATTAATGCTAATTATAATAATAGCTCACGAGTGGTAGACAATAACAACGACCTGACCTGTTTACAGCGGAGATGAAACTAGTTTTTTATAATATTTACATTCGATATTAACTAATAATATGTGGATTTAGGAAAACAGCTAAAACATAATGAATCTAACATTCTCTTGAAGTTACGTGGTTCTCTGATGGCGCTTGTTTCATTAAATTCTTTTCAGAACAGAATTGTGTGATTGAGAGAATGAACTGAATACGCAATATATTAAAATTTGTTTATTATAAACAACAACAGGAATGGCACAAAAACATATTATATATTATCAAAATCACTCTTCATTTAATCTGCTCTTTTAGAATTTCACTGTTTCCTGAGCCGGCAAACTGGAGAGCGCCATCTACCGGCACTACGGCGCCGGAGACAACCCTGCTGAGCTTGTCACACGCGAGGTGGGCGATCATGTAGGCACAGTCATCGCCAGTGGTAGCTGTTCCCATGGGGATAGTGGCTTCAGCTGTTTTGAGCCACGCGCGGTACTCTTCGTCTGAATATCCAGTTAAGCGCTGGACGAATGTGCTCACCTACAAAGAGGGTAATGGTACAGTTAAGTAGTGCTTATCAGCGTAGATAATATTGGAAAATCTTGAGTACTCACTGTAATTCCTGGGCTGACCACATTGACACGGACGCCTTTCGGAGCCAATTCGTAGGCGATCAGACGGCTGAAGTGGTCAAGAGCGGCCTGTCAACACAAAATGGAACATGAGTATAGGTCTTTGAAGATAGGAGTATCTAGTCACCAGAGTTATTGAAATAGTGGAATTATCGCTAAATGTTACCTTGGAGAGACTGTAGGGCAGGTTCCCGGTGGTGACCATGGTGGCCATGATGCTGGACACGTTGACGATGTTGCCCCTGGACTCGATGAGCGCCGGCACCAGCAGCCGCGTCAGGTTGTACACGCCGCGGATGTTCACGCTGAACACGCGGTCGAACGTCTCCATGTTCGCCAGCTGGATGGTGGTCCTGGCGCCCACTGCTGCATTGTTCACTAGCACGTCTAGCCTGGAACATTGCAACGCTAAAGGTTTACTAAACACTACTACTAAGGTTAAGACTTCTACGGTGATATAACTACATGATATTAGATGGGTAGTATTGTCTACGTAAGTAGACTGTGTGATTAGTTTCTGCTGGTTTTCTGTTTCAATGTACTCAACTATGCTATGATTTTTATAATATTTGTTTTACCTTCCAAAATGGTCAAGAGTGTCCTTAGCAGTCTTCTCAACGCCCTCATCAGTGCCCAGGTCCGCGACGATGGCCAGAGGCTTCAAACCTTTCTGCTTCTCGCACTCATCGGCTACTGCCTGAAGGTTAGCTTGATTTCTTCCCACCAGTGACAGCTTCGCTCCAAGTTTGGCGAACAGGAGAGCTGTGGACTCGCCTATACCGGCGCTGGCGCCCTGTGATGAGCACTACTTTGTCGGTGAAGTCCATGTTGGTCGTCTGGTCGTACCTCGCGCGTCGACTGGCACAAACTGTTTTAGCAACAAATATAAAAGTGGCTCCGATAATGTATGCTAATGTGTTTCATATCAAGTTCGTCTTTCTAAGAATTCGTTTACAAGTAACAGCCGGCCAGGAACGAGTTTTACCTAATTTAAAAAGGCTAATGATGGAATTAAAATAATATTGACGCATTTACTTACATAATATTTATATACAATATGGATATAAATAAATCTCCCGATTGATTCCGATCACGGTGACCAGTCTGTCTAGCTAAACTAGCCCAATACGCAGAAGATATTATACTCCTGATATTATACGCCTGATCTCAGCAGGACCAACAGCTTTACGTGCTTTGTGACCCACAACAGTTCTGACTAATAATGGTAATTTTACTTAGAATGCCATTATCACTTTTTGTCCGGTGCGGGAATCGAAACCGCAACCCATGGCACAGTAGCCGGTCAACCAACCACTGCGCTAATCGAGCAGTCAATATTTATATAGGTAGGTAGGTTAAGCATAAAGCAAGGTATCGTTAGTTCCAAAGATTAGCCGGTGCAAACAAACAAACATACAGATTATTTTTATTTATAAATTGTATTCGTATTACTGTTTCTTAATCATCTTATTTTCGAATTTTATCAAAAATATTGTTTCTTAAATTTTATGGCATTCAGCGCCATCTACAACGAAACCAACGTATTTCTTCAATTACCTTTAAAGTTAGTTTTGCTATTCAACGATAGATGGCAATGTAATTGTAATATAACAAAATTACTATTTATTTCAATACTTTTGTGAAAAATATGGATAACAGAAGTACATATTTAATAAAATATTTTGTATAGCATATGGAGTTTCCCGAAATAAATTTACATAATTACATATTTTTATTAAGATCTTATTAATAATTTTTACCTACTATGTTTTGTATGAAGTAAAAATTCAATATTCTTGAACACCTTGCATTTAACGTCACAAAGAATACTTAGTAGCTGCATAATAGATGAAGAAATAAGTGTGCAAACTCGAATATTATAACAAAGAGCACAAAGCGAAATGTCAACAAGTCACTCAGATTATTCCGCATCAGTGGATTTGTGAATAAAAACTCACTTTACGGCGTGGGAATAGGATTTTACTTGTAAACTAATAATGAAAGTGTCAAGTGTTCTTGTGGAAAGGTGTATTCGATGCTCGCTTCAACAGTTTTAACAAGAAGTAATGTGTAATATTAGGAAACGACCTGAATGGAAGAATGAGAGAGTTTCACATATTGTCAGAATAAACTATTGCAGAAAAGTATTTTTTTTTTTATTTATAGCGACCAGATTGTCGATATAATAAACAATGGTCAAATTGATGAAGTGAAAAAAGTATGCGAGATTCGTAGCAATTACCGTTTCATTGTCTCTGATTACCCCCAATTGGAGACAGGCTTGAGGTTAAGTATGTACGTATAGCAATTGGCATTCAAATTGTCTAATGCCTACTCCCATGGGAGATAGGACTGATATTAGGTATGTATGTTTGTGCGTATTTTTTGTGTATGATTGTTGTGAGACATGCTATATTAAAAATTTTCTAATGGTTACTTTCTAGTAAAATGTTTCGAGAATGGTTGATTAGTTCAAGACCATACAGGAACAAATGGTAGATAGGTAGGTAATCATGCACAGTGTGCCGCGAATGACATCGCACAGCCAAGTCTCAATTTCAACTAATCGAGTTTTAATTCAATTTACGTGAGTAATAAAAATATTTGAATTTTTAGTATTCCTAGTAGAAATATTAAGAAATAATTTATTTTGATTTTAGTACTAGTTTTTATTGGCTTTACACGAAAACAAGATCTTTAATTACCTTATTATACCTGGTAGATACCTACTATAGATATTTAATTGATACTTAGATGAGTAGGTCAAAGTCATTATTCATCTGCACCACCACGTGTACAAACAATGTGTGAAGAGCATACCCAAATCTATAAATTCACCAATTTTCAAAACTCTCGGAAAACTTTCCAGGTAAAACTACCAAATGACTGGACTAGTACCTGTGTAGATTATAACTAAATTGCAAATGAATAGTTTTGCTACTCGATACTAGATGGCGCTAGTAATCTCAACAGTAACATTATCATAAAATCCAACAACTATTTTTAATTCAACTCTTAAAAAAGGAGCAACTGGTTCTTGGGTATTTTTTAACAACTAAAATAACATATCACTGTGATCCGATGGCTTGCAAGCCATCAGAACAGTCAGTGGCAGTTACTGACAGTTCTGCAACCCAATATCGCTACGTGTGGAATTGGCTGGTGTTTTCAATACTGTGTTTTGTCTTGTTATTTTAAGTTGACTCGTGTTACTGCACAAACACGTTCAAACAACGAATGTATCGCTTACTATTGATACCAGCTAACTGGTGTTACATCTGTTTTACGACTTTTTTCTGCGTGTAAAGGAAGAAAACTATTTTTAAACAAATTGAATGGCTTCTTATACCACACTCATTCGATACTAAAGACCAAACATTTAGGATATCTGTAGTTGTGTTACACTACTTTTGTATATTCTGTGCTATACTAGCTACTAACTAAAACTTATGTTAAGATAATTATTAATTTTAGTACCGGAGACCTCCGTCTTGTGTCAATCTTCCCACATTAATTCCCTATCTATACTCGATTCCCCAACAACCATTAAATTCCTAACCCCCAAAAGGCCAGTAACGCACTTGTAACGTCACTGGTGTATCGGGCGGCGGCAATTGCTTACCATCAAGTAATCTGTGTGTTCATTTACCGACTTACACCATAAAAAATCTTTAATATGAAGAGAGAATCTAATAAAGAGGATAAAGTGAAGATTTCCTAATGAAATAATATTACTTATTATAAAAAGCCAAAACAAGTAATTAAAAGATGATTAATCAGTGGATCGGAGATGCAAGTTGTCACAACTTGGCTTGATGGGTAAATGATTGAGACGTCATTAAGGTCCCGGTATCTTACTTTTGTAAAAACTTTCGAGGTTCGTATAAAAACCCGAGGTCTTTGAGGTCCGCCGGCGCGTGGTGTTGGCTTACTTCATGTGTGGAGACCTTTGTTTGTGCAGCTATTCATGAATTAATCGTGAATGTTTTGATTATTGCAGGTACCTGTGAACTTCTATAATGTGTGGATGATATTTCGGATTGTATCATTGTCTAGTACTCAGTAGCTTCTCTTTATTGATGATTTTGAAACTTTATTCACAATTATGATCTTTTTTATCTCAGCCATTATCGTCTTATTAACATCTGCACTGCGTATCTATCTTCGTAATCATCCGGAAGACATGCGCCGCCGAACAATGGGTTGCTCATTTTAGGTGTTATACAAAACTGAGAAACAATATTATAGTGTAGTTTCACAACACGGTATATACGCAACCTGAGTCGTAAAGTAAACAAAAGGAACACAGTGTTTAGTGTGAACATAGCGGCGGCGGTGAAAGGGTTGTGTATGTGTGTGTGTGTTTGTGTGCGAGGCGGTGTGGGCGTGGTCTCGCAGCGGCGCCTTTGATCGAGAGACTTAACCCCCCGCCTACGAAGCTGCGTCGGAAACGCATCAGGTTACAACTTCCTCAGCAAGTCCTCGGTATTGGCATTGAATGTGGAGCTGAATGTAGACGTCAGACGTAATTATATAAGGACTCAAGGAATGCCTTTATTGTGCCCAAATAAAGGGTGAATCAAATGGCGTCTGTTTTACTGCGCGGAGGATGTTCGAGTAAACATGCTTATTATTGGAATCTACAATTTGGTTCGGGAGTTACAGTCAATGCTGTGACAGCACTTGAAATATTTTTATCATACCTGTCCCCCTCACGACATATAGCATTCAAGCGCTAGTCAAAAGAGTGAATAGAAAATTCAAAGGTTGAACTTCACATTTCACATAATTTTGTGTCAGGGTCAACTCCATCCACTTGTTATTAAAAAGTTTACCAAACTTAATGTTAGAATATCAGTCTGCTAATATCTACAACTGGGTTTCCATTTTCTGAAACATGATATCTGGTTATAAACCACATACCTACTTGACACTCACCCACTTGCAAGAGTGCAACCTCGCTGACACCTCACTGAAATATGACAAAACTAATGACATGGAGAGTTTTTAATTTTTTCTCAACAACATAACAATTTTAATAATTTAAAAAGTCGTTGCCAGTTAAAAATAAACACATTTACACGGGTGACATGTAATATGCGCGCGCGCAGCTACATGTGCGCATTATTTATTCGTTTTGCAATCATCTCGGCTCAGCACGGTGCCTGGAACGGTCGCAAAGCCTTTTTGCGAACATTTATTTTAAATAAACCCTATTCCTTCATGCTCAAGATTGGGAATCCTATCTGTGAGGTGTTAATGCCAACCTTATGGTTTGTGTTGGTGGATTTTATGCTTTATTGTCGTGGGTAATGGGTTGGTTTTTGTGTGGAAGGGTTGTGGTGAGGAAGCAAGGGTGCGAAGCGGTTGTCCTCCGAATAAATTGTCCCCGATATATCCCGGCGCGTATATCACGCCGCATTTACACCTCGCGAGGGAGAGCGCACACTCGACGCTCGAATTACTTTGATTTGATATTTGATTCCGATATTACTGCGGGGGAGGGATGGAGGACATGTTTACCTTTACGGTTTCCTCACGCATAACAAGGGTTAACACTTTATGAGGTGGGAAAAAGTTTGAGTTTGTGGGTACTTAATAGTGAAAATGGTCGGTTGAAAAACTGCAGGAGACTATTCCAAAAACAAAAAAATTACCGATACCTAGTATACCTACTCAACTTTAAAAAACATAAAATGCAACAACCCAGTCACCTGAACTTCCTCACCTCCGTATACGGCCCTCCTTAGCTCATAAGCGGCGAATCAAAAGAGATTACTCGGCCTATAAATATGGCGGCGGAGATTATTATAATTTGTATTATAACATTAAAATAATATCGGCGACCGTCGCGGCGGAACCGTAATAGATTTATCAGCTTGGAGCCCGTACATCACGCCGTGTGGTGACATCACTCCTGGTGAGGTCACTGCTAACCCCGTGGGCTTTGGATGGCTTCATAGTCAGTATTGTGACAACAGATTCTGCACTGATAACTTGGTCATTGCTGAGAATGGCGTTTTATAGAATAGACGATAATAAAGCATTGATTTAGTATTCGTTGATAGCAGAACATGGTTCCGAATAATCATTTTCTCTAAACATCATTCATTATAAATTAGTTGTATCCTTTTATAAATTGCTTTTCATCATCATCATATCAGCGTCCACTGCTTAAAAAAGGCCTTCCCTGATGACTTCTAGATAGGCTAAATTACTCTTCAATGTTCGGATATTATTTTAAATACACTTGATAGAAAATATTTTTCAGTAACCTATGGAAATGCGTAAAGATGTGTTACCTCTATAAAACAGTCACGATAAAAGGAAATTATGTCAGCTTTTCTGTTATTAAGTGTTGGGAATGGAAAAAAATATTTTAGATACTCACTCATAATTACTGAAAAGATAATGATAACGAATTATCTCAATATAATTAATCAATTACAATTACACAATCAGTATGGTACATGAAAACTTTTTACTAAAGTTCTAATGGACTTTCTACGTGTTAAAGTTATGAAAGAGTTGAACTGAGATAACGATCGGTTCATTAAGTTTGTTTAGATACTATCGTTTGACAAAT